>NC_063446.1:71424983-71617450 GCF_020379485.1 Brassica napus
CCCTAGAAAATCAAGTGATCCTTTAACTAAATCTGATTCTTGAGGTGTGAATTTTGGCAATCTGTCTCCAACGAGTTCTCTCATTATCCTTGGATATTCTCCGTACACCAATGGATCCAAGAACCTTCAGATATGCAAGAAGAAATTTTGTAACTTAGTGATGCAATATTTTTTAAAGTCTATATGATCGTGACAGAGGCTTTAACTTGCTACATATGTGTGCGTCTTGAATGTCAATTCATTGAGAATATATATACGTACCATCCAACGAAGAATTGGAATGCTCGTTTTGCAGCAGCCTGGTCTAGATCGCTAGTTTCGTTTAGCGGGGCAAACCATCTCCCGATCAAGGTCGTTCCTATCTTACCACCTTGAAATTTCTGCATAATATTTTTTAGATTATAGAATAAGAATATACCACACAAAAAAATATTAGAAACTACTCAAGGAAAATAAAAAGAGATTCATTTTAGATGAACCTGATATCTTTTTCGGTATAGAGATACCGCTTCTGCATGGGCTAGAAGTTGGTGATGCGTGACTATATAAGGTTCGGTTCCTGAATCACCTCCAAATTCACAGCCAGTGCACCTTCCCGGTGGATATGATCCATCTCCATAACCTTTGGATGAGAGAGAGTAAGGCTGGTTTAGAGTGATCCAAAACTTGACTCTGTCTCCGAATCTTTGGAATAGAAGCTCCGCATAGTTCTTGAAGTCCTCTCTGTTCATGTATCATACATATTAAATTATTTAATTATAGATAGATCTGATCATGCAATGTACATATATATATATAACCTAATTAAGTGAAAGAAAGACAAGTTTGGAAGAAGAAAAACTAGTTATTGCACTTACACTATACGTGGGCTTAAGAAGCCTCCGTACTCGTCTTCTAGAGTTTGGGGAACATCCCAATGAAATATAGTCACAAATGGCTCTATGCCTGTAATCACGTACGAAAGTTAGTTAAACGTCCATATATACCACATATATAATTCAAATGATTGAGTAGTATTTATATTTTCAATTTACCATTAGCTTTTAACTCGTTAATGAGATTGTTGTAGTATGTTATCCCGTTCTCGTCCACTCCTCCAGTCAGTCTTCCCTCTAAAATTTATAATCACAAATTTCACCGAGTCAAATATATATAGAATGTAAAACTCTTAATTTTGCCAATTATATAAACTCATGACTGAAAAAGCGACGTATGTTTTTGTTTCTGTATTTACTTGGTAAGACCCTTGACCAGGCTATGGAGAGTCGGTATGCTTGAACTTTCAATCTTTTCAGTAACTTGACATCCTCCTGTTCAAATTATATATGAATTGTTCCAGAGTTAAATAATATTTCCAAATTGGAACAACTGTCTCCTATATGTATACACAGATATATAGCCTCTCACCTTGTAAAGGTCATAGGAATCACAAGCAACGTCTCCGGAGCTGCGATCTGGAACCCTTTCTATACCATAACAAACAGAAAAATTAATGTGAGCATGTCCAGTCTTTCTAATATTTATACACTCTCCCATATGTCCAAATGAATGTTGATCAAAAGGGTAATTAATTGGTTTATAACCTGGATATCTATGAGTGTAGTAGTCCCATCCATTAAGGGCTCTATGTGCAGCACCCTCGATCTGGTTGAACAAATAAAAAGCGATAGTATTGGAATTTTTTTTCTTTTTTGAAAAAAATATACTTTTATCTACAAAAATAAGAAAATAGTATGCCCAACAACGGTCATGAGGAAGATATATAAATTTATACCTGGTAGGCGGAAGTAGCCGCACCGAAAGTAAAGTTCTTTGGAAATCCAGTTCGGTTGAAGGTAAGAGAATTATCGCAGTTGAAGGGTTCTTTAGCCTTGCATTCTGGATTGCAGGCATTTTGGCTATTTGAAACGACAAAGAGAATGACAAGGATGGCTAGAGAGTAGTGAGCTTTTGGAATTGCCATGGTTGAGAGACTTTGTAGTTTGTGTAATGGCTAATTTGATTATGACTGGATGATGAACTTGGAGGGGTTTATATAGAAGGGTTTGAGTGCATGGGACTTGCATGGGTTTCAAGTAAACTTGTTACGTAAATATATATGACTTCAATTTGATCTTGCATGCATGTTCTCCACCTCACGCTGTCTTGTTTTCTAATAAAAAATAATATATCCCTTAATAAACAAATAGATAATTAATGGAGTTCTACGGCATGCTCATCATAATTCTCTTATATGTGTATAATACGCATACAGAGCTCCACAAGATATATACCTGTACATATAAGCTTCAGAATATATGCTTCTTAGCTATAGTTAATATTGTAATTTTTTAATCGGATCTAAGACTCCGTACCATCTATTGTGCAATTCGATTGACAAGATTTCTTAACGAGGTTCTGATTCAGGTTACGTTAATGCAATGTATACTACTCATAAATGCACCAATCTTTGTTTCCTAAGCAAAATATGAATTGTCGAATACAAAACTTCAAACCCTATTCTAAGGGACTGTATTAGTATAATTAACGTTTAACTATTATTATAACATCTACGAACATGATATTCTCGTTTTATAGTAAATAAATATCTAAATCAAATTTATTGCTTGTATTATGTTGAAGTTAGTTTTGTTTTAAAAGTAAGTTTCAATAGGAATTAGTGAATTCAAATATGTAAACTTATTTTTAGTTATTTTGAAAGTAAATTTCAAAATTTTGCACCATATATTTTAATCTTCGATCAAGGGTATACTTTTGCAATAGGAAAAAAAATGTTCAGGTTATTTAATCATCTATAAACTATTGTTTTTGCATATACATAGCAGTCAAATGATTTATAATTGAGTAAATTATTGATTTGATATGAGCTCATAATAGTATTGTATTCGAAATAGGTTTAAAACTGAATATCACGTATGATTATTTTGATTAAATTTTAGATAATTATACTTATTATTTTTACTTATGTGTTATAAGAATAATCTGCACAATATATGTTATAATAAATTCTCATATGATATACAACATATAATATATATGTATTAGTTTGAATAGGTGAAATGAAAGTTCATTAATTTGGTAGGCTGAAATCTATAAAAAACATTTATATATACACACATATATATAAATGAAAGTTTTAAACAATTAGACTGCTTCATAGAAGGATGTCTTCTTCTCTTTGAACATGTTTCTTCACAAGTGCTTGGGTTTAGCCATAAGCATGAACAAATATTTTATACGCATGGCTGGGAAGACACATAATGATCTTCATGCCAGAAAATAGCAACCTCACTTGAAATTCTTATTGACTAACTCCCGCTCAGATATTTAGGACTCCCAATACAATAAGAAGCATGAAGAAAATTACAGGCCGTTAGTATTTCGGGACGGATGCAGCTTATACAATCAATTAATATTACTAGCATGACAAACTTTTGGTACACTGTTTTCACCTCCATATTTCATGTCTGGAAATAATGGAGAAGCTATGTGTGACGTTTCTGTGGTCGGGTAAAATAATATTTTCTAAAAGCTGAAAATAAATGAGAGGAGTAAAACAACACAAAATAATATGATTTGGCGCTTAAGTTATATCCTTGGTTTGGCTATTTTGTTAAAAAATGTGGTAATGATCAAATAAGAGCATCTCGTAGTTTTTACCACAACAAAAAGAGAGCATGTGAGATGTTATGCTTGGGAAAGGTAAATAAAACAAAGTACAAGCTATAAATACAAAGCACGTCGTATAAATGTTTTTATTTATTTATGATTTGGCCAAGAGTTAAGGTCCAATTATTACAACATTATTAACAACAAACTCGATAAACATATTCATCATACGAATCCAATCTACCACGAGAAATCAAGGGAACTATTCACACTTCTCAAAATCAGCAACCATGTTGGCGAGCTCAGCCCACCACCTATACAGTTAAAAACTCCATTCAACTCTCGTCTCTCCCGCAACAATTTCAAACAGACTACATCGAACTCCCGTCCGGACCCATATACATAAACGAAGTCGAACACTCAGTGATCAAATGAAACTTAAACGACTTCAATTCATCTAGTGGCTTAGACAAACTCACATGTCGATCGATCACGAATGGACCAAGATCGGACGCTCAATGAAATATGTCTTGCACGACCTCGCCATAGGATGGCAAACGACTACACGAACTCATCGAAGAAATAATGGGCTCGGAGTCATGTTGTTTCAACTGATAAAAGGCTTCTCCGTTCTTCAACCTCGTCACCTCACTTGAAGAACTGGGGGACAAATGTTGATACCGGATTTAGCACTAAATCCCTCCCGCCAAAAGAATAAGAAAACCGGTCAATGACTACTTTGAGTCGAGCTTAAACGGTCCCATGAGAACTTGTACCGCGACGTCGACCCATAGAGCTCAGGGGTTCTTTGGGTGAATAATGAGTCAAAGAACCAAAGGGCCGTTCTCCGCATATCTCGTAGATCAATCTATAAAGAATAAGTCATAGCTAAAAAAAAGAGCACGTGCAACAAACCACCAACCATGTTACGAGCTTCCTGCAACAACCTCGCTCTCATATAAAAGACGCCTTGGAGCTAACGAGAGAAGGGGATTCTTGAACCTGAACAAAGAGAAAAAGCACATAACCAAAAGAATAAAGAGATATGAAGATCAAGAGAGACTTCGGTCTCAGCAAGATCACTTCATCCTCCACCAACACATGGTTTAATCATTACCCCCATGTAATGATTAAACAATTATTCAATTATTCAATTACCGAAGGAGAAAGAGAGACATTAGATTATTTATATCATGACACCAAGTCAAAGACGTCACGACACTCACAATTAAGAAGACGTCTCCGCAATCGCCAACAACGAGAGTTCTAGCCGGCATTGTCGAACTCTGATGATTATAATAAACGAGGACGAGAGTTCTTATTAACCGACTTCGATCTCAAAATATGTTTATAGATCAGCCGCTGTGATATATAAACGAACTCTCCTCTGAGGCTAAAGTTAATGACATCTCACTCGAGATGATGACAATCGAACTACGTTATGACTTGATCCCTCGTCGAGGGTACGTATGCAGCTCGACCCCGAGTTCAGTCACGATCCTTCTCAACATCGAGATCTCGAAGTTGTTCGGCACAAAGAACAAAGTCCATTCTCGACGAATTGAACCCAATTCTATCGTTGTGTTCTGAGGATATTGTCGCCCACAAAGTTCTTTTCTCCCTCTTTTAATTTTCAATCACTACAAAATACTTAGTGTAGATTTTTGATGACTTGCATATTTTCATTGTTTTATCCATTCATCCATGAGCATTTTCATTATATAGATTAGAATTTAGTCATGTCTAGGTTGCATTTTGCATTCATTGTCTTTATTAGGTGTTGGAGTGTGTCATGGAGTGATTTGAGATGTTTGGGAGCATTGTGATCCAAAAGGGGGTGAAAGCTGAGCATGGATGGAGCCTTTAGAGAAATATTCTGTTGCTAAGATTTTGTGGAGACACAGAAAATTGAGTTATCTTTCTAATGGAAGTGGTTTCAAGTCATTTGAAGATGTAATGAAGGAGTTACGACCAATTTACTAGAGGCATATCCACCCTGTTCGAGCATCCTGGAGCGACTATCTCAAGTCGCTCCCAGCCAGAGCGACCAGCCCAGAGCGACTATCTCAAGTCGCTCCAGCCAGAGCGACCAGCCCAGAGCGACTATCTCAAGTCGCTCCAGCCAGAGCGACCAGCTCAAGTCGCTCGCGTTTTGACGGGGCGAGACACAAAGAAACGCGTCGGGAGCGACCTCCTGGAGCGGCTATGCTAGGTCGCTCCGCGTGTTTTGCTTGGACGATTTTTATGTTATTTCAGGGGCCTTTTGGTCATTTGTTTTGTTGTTTTACATTGCCAAAACCTAAGTTAAGTACTTTTGTAAGCCATTGGAGGCAGAGGATCCCTTTTTGTGGAGAACAACTAGTAAAACTTCTGGAGATTAAGATTGCTTTCATCTTGTGTTCTTGTTGATTTCTTATCTATTCCTCTACATGATTAATCTGAAATCCAATATGGATTTAAGAGGAATCATGGAGATTAGTGAGTAATCACCTTTTGAATTCATGGGTTAGGGAGATCAAGGGTGATTAGGTTAGTTCTAGGATGTTTTAGTGTAGATCATTCTTGTTCCTTGCTAGTAGAGTATTCATAATGCATCTTCTGAGTTGGCCACTCAAAAGTTGATCAATAGGCATTTTCCACCCAAAAGGTGTTTGTTGAAATGCCTGAGACAACTCTCCTAGGCTTTTAGTATACTTTGCCAAAGACATTTGTTGTTAAAGGTGCTAAGATAGCTAATAGACTTGTTAGTAATGATTGCTTTCACATTATTCAACCAAAGACATTTGATGTTTGAGATATGTTAGCAAATGAGCATTCATCTAGACATAGAGCTTGCTTAGAATTGTGTCTAGGCTTAAGGTCGATAGTTTGATTGATCATTTGCCATCCTTAGTTCGATACTTGATCACCCAAGGTCTAATCCCTATGCCCATGAGTTCTCTTTTCCCTTAGTCAAGAAAGTATCATTCTGTAATTGCTTTCTAGTATTAGTAGTAGTTTAAAACTCATCTAAATCATTGGTTGCACTTAGATTAAGTGAGTACTTGCATTCTCGGTGCTTTGATATCCCTCAGAACTGGTTCGACAATCATTTATACTACAACATTTGTTTTAGGAGCCTTGAAAACTCCTAACATCAATTTTAGGATCTACAATAAGGAACCATCCTCTTGCGCTCTCCGGCATAATCTCGAGAGGACCTCGGAGCAGAGGATGAAAAGATAAGGTGATAGAGGATCGCCCTGTCGTAAACCTCGTGACGGAAGAACCCTCCCTTTCGCTCCCCCATTTATGAGAAACGAGTACGAGACAGTCTTGACGCATTCCATTATCCACTGTACCCACTTCTGGTGGAAGCCGAGTCTACACAAAACATTTTGAAGAAAGCACCACTCGATCCTGTCATACGCCTTGCTCATGTCCGTCTTAACGGCCATCATACAATGCTTTTTAGCCTTTAAGGGTTTGAGGTAATGAAGAACCTCATGAGTGATCAAGATGTTATCTGAGATCGCGCGGTCAGCCACGAAAGCATATTGGTAAGGCGAGATGAGCTTTGGCAGGAGAGGCTTCAGGCGCATACAAAGCAGCTTAGCAATGATTTTATAATGTGTGGAGCACAGAGCAATGGGTCTAAAGTCAGAGACTCTCTTCGGGTTTTTTTTCCTTTCGGAATGAGTCTCACATGCGTCTCATTGTACCGATGATGGAAGGAGCCTTGCTCAAAGAACATTCTGACTTCGTTGCATACATCACCGCCTATAATGTCCCGAAAGGCTTGGTAGAAGGTTGCGGAAAACCCCCTTGACCTGGGGCTTTGTCTCCATTGATAGCAAACACTGCTTTTTAATTTCTGGATCTGTCGGGATTGAAATCAGGGACGCATTTTCCTCAGGTAAGATCACAGGAGAGAGAGCATCCATCACCACTTGGGAGTCTCCTGTGCCGGTAGAAGAAAACAGAGCTTGGTAGAATTGGGAGATTGTTTTTGTAATCCTTTCCTCACCATGAACTGTCTCACCTGTTTCAGATTCAATGACTGAGAAGGAGTTGACAGCCTTTCTTCCTCTTGTGACCGCATGAAAGAAACTGGAGTTTCTATCACCATGTTGTAAACACAATATGCGGCTGCGTTGTCTCCAGTAGAGTTCCTCCTCAGCATAAGCTTTATCGAGTTCCATGGTAAGAATGTCAATGAGGTCCGCATCAGGGGAGATGCTGGAGAGTGCTGTATCTAGGTCCCGTTGGGCCTGTTGAATGGTATCCTTGTTCCGTAAGTTTTGAGATTTGGTCCATTCAATCAAGCTTTGACGTATATGACACAGGCGAGAGAGAATGGAGATACTCGGGTTCCAATTCTCCTGAACCAGAGATCTCACTTCAGGTTTGGACGCAAGTCATTGATCAAATCTAAATAAGCCATGTTTCTTTTTTGCAGATGCATCAAGATAAGTGATGAGGGGGCTGTGATCCGAGCCCTCAAATCTGAGGTATTCGCTGAAAGCAGAGGGGAAGGATTCGAACCAGGAACACTTGCCCATGGCTCTATCCAGTATTGATTGGATGGCATGATTATAGTGTGTTCCACGCCAAGACAGATGGTTCCCGGTGTGTGGAATGTCCCAGAGTCCGGTTTGGGTAACAAAGCTGCGAAAGGCTACAAAGGAACCCTCCCATCGGCGAGGACCTCCAACTTTCTCATCATTGTCGAGAAGATCGTTAAAATCCCCAGTTAAACACCAAGCATTTCCTCGATCTTCTCCCAACGTCATCAATTTATTCCAGAAGTCTGCCCTATCTACCTGTCTTGGAGCTCCATAGACAAACGTGATGAAAAGAGGTTCGGGCCCTGTAATGATTTTTGTGTCGATGAAGTTCGGTGAAGAGTCTAAAATATCCAAATCAATATTATCCTTCCAGGAGAGGGAAAGACCTCCACTGAGACCCTCAGGAATAACTAAAAAATGATTGGAGAACAGCGTATTTTTAAATTTGCTGAGTACAACATCATCTCTGTTTTTTGTCTCCATCAGAAACACAATGTCTGGAGCATGTCTAGAACAAAGCTCATGAAGACGAAGAACTGTAGGAGTGCTTCCGATCCCCTGACAGTTCCAGGCCATAAAGGCTAAGGAAGAGTGCTTGGGGCGGTTTGAAAATCCAACCCCTTGCGCGAGCTTGATGGAAACGTTGCGGTTGATGGAGCAGCTAGTGGAGCTTTGCGTTTATTCGTAGCACCTCCTCTACCAGTCATAGTAGTTTTTCCGCGAGGAGAGTTCTGGGCACGAGTAACACGCCTTTTCTTTGTGGCTGCTCCTTGGATTGAGCTTTTTACCACACGATTCTTTGGTGATGGTTTCTCTACAACTTTACGCTTTCCAGTCACTTTAGGAACAGCCGGTTTGCGACCTCTTTTAGCAACAACAGGTTGTTCGTTGATATGCAGAGATTGAGCAGAGCCTTCCACCTGCCTAGAGGTTTCCAGTTCTTGAGCAATATGTCTGCGATCCTGGCTTAGAGTTCGAATAGAGGAAGATTGTGGTAGAGAGAGTCTTTCATGCACAGGGAGAGAAAGTTTTTCATTTACTGGGGCCCTTGATGAGGAAGCTCTACAAGAGCTACCAATGGGATGATTTTGAAGGTTTTCCTCTAGGTAGTGGATTTCAACCTCTTGGAGCCTACCAGAGTCTGAGTCGGCCACACCATTAACAAGAAGAGGGACCCTGGATGCAGAGCCTGAGAGCCTTTGGACAGCTGAGGTGTGTTCTTGGGAGACAGTAGGTCTCTCATCAGGTCTCATATCATTTTGCGGAAACAGTGTTGTTTGCATCTGCTCTCTTGGAGGCCTGGGTGAAGGAGTTTTAGACGCTTGGGAGATTTGAGCACTTAAGGAATGCCCTGTTTTCTCAACCCAAACTTGCTCACCATGCTTGGAGTGTCCTGAAGAGCCTTTTCCGAGAGATAGAAGTTGTGTCGCAGGGAGTCTCGGAGAGACAAAGACACCTTGGTCTCTGGTTACTGACCTTGGGTCGCCCGACACTTCGCGAGGAAGGGTCCTAGCAGAGTAGGACCTGTCATTAAAGAGTGGTCTCCTGGTCTCTCTGTGATGAGTTTCGCGATGGGAGTCCCAAGATTGAAGAGGTTGTCTGGGATTTTCGTTAACGTGATACTCACGGTGAGATGAACGGTATTGTTCGTTTACTTGATCAAGTCTGTTGCGAAAAGCAAGGGCTGGAGGGTGTCCTCGAGCCACTTTCCTATTATCTTGCGAGCGCTTTGAGGCCTCAAGTCTGTCTAGAGTGCGCGTCTGACTGATACTTGAGTGGTTGTCTCTGCGCTCCGAGGGTCTGATATAAAGACAGTCATCCTTCTCATGGGACAAGGAGCGACAAGAGAAACAGTGTTTGTCCAATCTTTCATACTCAAGCTCCACTTTCTTGATATCACCCGAGGGCAAGCTAATGTCAAGAAGCATTTCAAGAGGTTTGAGACCATTGATAGAGGCACAGAACCTGTCCTTATTAGCTTCTTTTGCTTCCACAAAGCCTAATTCGGAGCCTATGGAGTCGAGAGCGGCATCAGTCCAATAATGTATGGGGAGACCATGAACTGTGACCCAAAAAGAGATACTCGAGGGGAAGTTCTCTGATACATTAGGCTCCCACCGTTGGAGTAGAATCATCAATCTTTTAAAGTGATATGGAGACTTCTCCAGAACGGACTGGGGGTCATGCTCTATTTCGAAACAAAACTGGAAGAGATTGGGGCCAAGAGGTCTTCATGTGAGTCTCCCAACAGTGGACCAGTGTTGGAGAAAGAAGTCGACCAGAGCTCTGGTCTTCTGGATGCTAGGGTTAGTAATCCTCCCAATAAAGGTGAGTCTATTAAGACTGCACACAGCAGTAGAGTTGAAAGACCACACTGGAGCGGAAGGGTTTCTTCTTAGACAAATTTAGAACTGGGGGTGGTGATAGAACATTACACACCAGTCTTCGTTTCGCAAGGTATCCATGAAGAGGAGAAGGATTCCGGTGAGAGCACGGCGCCGACGGCCCCTCCGACCCAGGTCGGGGGAAGAACCCAGTGGATGTTTCTACAGACTTGCTTTGGACCGGAGAATATTGCTAAAAAGAGGAGCAAATTGAAACGATGCCAAAAGTTGCAGAGGTTTTTTTCCTGGAAAGGGTAGAAAGCTGACAGGAAACAAAGAAGGAATGCTCATGTACATTAGGTAAGGATCTTCCTAGAATATCGTGCCTGGGAGAGTTTTTAGTTTTGTTTTTACCACAAACATTTAATAATAAACACGTCATATAAATGTGTTTATTTATTTATGATTTGGCCAAGAGTTAAGGTCCAATTATTACAACATTATTAACAACACAGCACATAAGCTTTTATAAGTTGAAGAAAAGAATTTATATTGTCCAGTACTTAATATATAGATTAAAGGTTGGATAGATGGAGCTGATTTATGTCAACCGCTTCCCCTTATTTTGCAACGAACCTAGAATTTTATTTTCAGAATATGTTTGTCTTCGATCAGCAGGATTAGTGAAATTGACCCAATTAATACCAAACAGGAGAATGTAACCATTTCCTAATTCATAATTGTCTATCAATGACCAAGCATAATAACTTGTTACGTTGCAATCCATGTGATATGTTTAAATAATGTTTAAACGTATCAAGATATAGTATAAAATAAAGTAGGAATATTAATTGTAACTCACTCGATGGAGTCGATATCTACCAATCGAGCCAAAGAATGACACTTGAACCACGACTTCTTCCGGTCCGAGTTGGTTAAACTACATCATCACTAGGGATAGGTGTTCGGGTACCCATTCGGGTTCCATTCGGATTCGATTCGGGTTCGATTTGGGTCTATTCGGGTTTTGGGTTTTCGGGTTCAAAGATTTCATCCCCATTCGGGTATTTCTAAATTTCTGTTCGGGTTCGGTTCGGATCTTTGCGGGTTCGGTTCAGATACGGATAACCCATTTAAATTATTTTAAAATTTTTAAAATTCATTATATTCTTAAAATTTCTTAAAATCTATAAACAAAACAATATATTACATATAAATTTGAATAGCATATGTCAAATTACCTAAAATTAACATATACATTGGTTTGGTTTGAATATTTTGATTGAGAATCAATAGATATTTTAAGTATTGTTGGTGTTTTGAGTATACTTTAGCTATTTTAGACATGTACTTTTGACTATTTGTAGATATTTATAAGTATTTTGGAAAACTTAAAATTATATTATATATTTTGATGTTCTTAATATATATTAAATCTAAAAATAATTAATATATATAAGTATATAAATTAATTTCGGATATAATCGGGTACCCGAAATACTTCGGTTCGGATCGGGTTCGGTTTCGTTTCTCTAAATACCAAAATTTTGAACCCTTTCGGATATTTAATAAATTTTAGTTCGGGTTCGATACTACTTTTTCGGATCGGGTTCGGTTCGGTTTTTCGGATCCGGGTTTTTTGTCCAGCCCTAGATGGAGCATTGAGACACGAAAGATGGCTGCAATGATTTTGAATCATGGCTGCAATGATTTTGAATCAGTCTGTTATCAACAGGAGCATTTGCTAACGTTAAGTTTCCATAATCAGCCACTCCTGAAATTTAACTCAAAGACTATATAATAAAAAACATAATAGACCCTGACCCGCACGCCAGCGCGGATATGAATTTTCAGTTTTTAATTATTTATTTTATTAAATGATGTATTTGTAATATTCGTTCATATTATATTCATTAAGTAAATTTTTTTTTTTTGCATCTTAAACTATCTATTTTTTACGAATGTGTGATATCATATAAAAATATAAAAAAAATGAGTATAGAGTTAATTAGATAATTTTAAAAACAAAATTTTTTCTTTCGTGTGCGATATCATAGAAATAATGATCCGCCCAATTAATAAAAATCATGATTATTTTTTGTGTAATTTTTTTTTATTTTGACCATTTCCTTAAAACTATATTAAATTTTACATATTTTAATTAGAATATTTTTAATATCTTTATCTTTTTATTTGAAATGCAACTCAATATTTTTTAACAATTATAACAAAATATTTAAAAAAATATTTTTAGAATTTGTTTGAAAAATATGAAAATTACATTTTAAATTAAAATTATCCTAAAATATGATAGGTTTTGAAGTAAATGAAAACTCAAACTATGTCAAAAATAATGATATTCAATGATAATAAAAAATTTAATTGATTATTTTTTAAAAAATACATTTACAAAAATATTGTTTGAAAGAAAATCCATTTATCTTTCAAATATAAAATGAAAATATTATAATTAAATAATAAAAAATAAAAATAAAAATCATAAATTTAGCAAATGGCAACTGAGTTATATTATGCTAAAATTTTCTTTCTAACAATTTATCAAATGACAAATGAGTTATGAGCAAATAATACCATATAATTTTTAAAAACATAGTCATTCTTAAATATTTTTTGAATAAATAATTATTTTTAAATTTAATCAACTGAAAATAATATCCGTACAATTGTGTGAGTCAAATTCTAGTTTTATTGATGTTTGTTATATATTAGTGCTGCATATTTTAAGTACCATTTTAATGATGCACGTTTTTAAAAATCTCCATTATTAAAATTATTGCACGTAAGGATAACTCATGAGTTTTTTTGGTTGATTAAATGACTTTATGTCCAAATTTATTTAAGGATATTTCATTAAGGTAACTGAAAAAGACAAACAATAAAATAGGAAGTTTAAATTCATTTAAGCATATTTCATTAATATATATGAAAAGATAAGTAATAAATTAGGCAGTTTTATTCGTTTTAGGATATTTCATAAGTGCAACTAAAAAAGACAAGCAAAAAAAATGGAGTTTAATTAATGAAGTAAGAACATTTTCAAATGGGTACTTCTCTTTTAATAACATAGATATAATTTTAGTGGTTAAGCATATTTATATTGGTATGCACGTAGATACCGTTTTCCGTGATGTAGGTAAGTGGGCTTTGGTAGCTGTCTTTGATAAAATTTAGAATCCGACGGAACCCAGGAGGATATTATAAACAAAGATTGGAGCCTGGAGATGATAAAAGCAAAAAGGAAAGACTCATTTCAAGTCATTTTTGTTGCAAATGTCACATCATTGTTATATACAACAACTCAGGCGCCATAGTGGAAAGGATGAAACCAAATCGAATACACCGAAAAAATGACCATATCTAAGAGAACCAGAGAAGAACATGTAACATGTTCTGCTAAAAGATGCAGGATTCAGATCCAAGGAAAACAATGACAAAAAATATGGAAATAGTTATTGCACTCCAACTAGATATCTATACTACTAAAACATAATTCATGATTTATTCCATGTGTGATTTTTTTTTTTCATTTGGATCTTTGTTTGGAAAGTTTATCAAATTATACATAGTTTAATTATAACATCTTCCAATATCTTTATCTTTTTATTTGAAATACAAATCAATATCTAACAATATTTATTGGCTTATTTTTAAATTTTATTTTCGAAAATTATTTAATTTAAATTCTTATAATCATAAAATATCATTAGAAATTAATATTATTTTGCATTTATTTAGAAACGAAAATTTAGAAAATATATTTAATTACATTTTAATGATGATAAAATAATTAATTGATTAATTTTGAAAAATATATTTTACAGATATTTTAAAAAATTATGTTAGAAACAAATACTCATTCCATCTCAAAAATAAAAATAAAAATATTTTATCTATTAAAATAAAAGTCTTGATTTATTTTATGTGTGATTTCTTATTTAGAACATCTTTTAAAAAAAAAATATTAAATGTATATTTTTATTTAATTAATAATATCCTAACTATAATTTTTTTAGAAAAATTCTCCAAGATAGTCATATTTAAGTTTTTATCACAAAAATAGTCATCAATGAGAAAAATGACCAAAAGAAGTTTTTTTAAATGGTAAAAATACATTTATACCCTAGGGTTAACTAATCTAGATTTAGGGTTTATAGTTAAGGGTAGGGTTTTGAGGATGTGATTTCAAAATTTTTAAAAACTAAAAAATTAAAATTAAAATTTTCTAAATAAAAAGGGCTATTTTGGTCATTTTTTTATTAGGGGGGTTATTTTTGTGACAAAAACTTTAAAAAAAAACTATTTGAGAGAATTGTCATTTTTAACTAAATTTAATATAAATGAAGATATTACAAATACTTAATACAAACCTTAAACTTCAAATATTACCCATTGTATTACTGCTTATGCCCATCTGGGAAGATAAATGAAATATTTTAATATAAAAAAAAACTTCAGATATTACAAGATTAGTTTAAATATTTATTTAATATATTATTCATTACAGGTTTTACGCAATAAAATTTAAATATGAATCTATGTGCATTAAAGTCTTTATTCATTAACACACATTTCGTTTATGGCATGTAGACTGACAGCTTCATTTCGTTTGTTAAACCGAATTGTAAACGGTTATTGTATCTTTTCATTCATCTACTATAAGATAAGACTAACTAACTAAGATAAGACATGCGCCTTGCGCAAAGCAAATTTATATGAAAATTATTTAAGGAATATCGTATAGAAAAATAAAATTTATATTTTTAATCGAATAAATATTTTTGGCCTTTAATTGATTTTTTTTTAAAAAAAATTGTTAATTATATAATTTGTTTACTGATGAGCTGATCCTATTTTAAAAATATTTTAGGTCAAAAATCATTTATCGCATAAGAATCTAACGTTTAGGACGAAGAATTACAGAGTTACAATTTGGTTACAATGAAAATATGAGAGTTCAGTTTTATATCATGATTTAACAATTTAAAAATTAATTATGGCTATGAGAAGTTTACGTTCACGTGTCAATCCTAAATATCTTCAATATTTTTCTCATTTTGTGTCGTTTTTTCATTTTGGTTATTGCTCGATATAAATATTGATTTTTGAGTTTATACTCATTTCGCTATTTTGTTTTGGCCTGAGATTTAGAAAATGGTTAAGATTTAAAATTATTAAAGAGATACATACTTAGGTTAAGATCAGCATCTTGAACAGAATAAATATTTTATATTTATTACTTATTTTATGTTTTTCTACATATTATGAAATAAAATAAGAATAATTATATATTAAATAACTAAAAAAATCAGTTACTATTATACAATAAATTGGCGTGCGCATATAAATCAAATGATCGTTCTTGTTCATTCGCACTCATTTTAGGGTAAATAAATCAAAACAATCAATCTTATCTATCATATATGATATATACTTAAATCTAAATGATATTAACATAGATATATAGTATACTTTTAATATGGATATTTATTAAATGAAGTTTCTACTCATATGATTTTATGATTATTTGCATATTTATGTAACAAATTTTACACCAACGATTTTTTTTTTAAAGTGGAATGTTTAGTGGTTTCAATAATTTATAATAATTTTAAAAAAACAATGAAGATTTCAAAATTAAAATATTAACTTTTCAATATATGTTCAACGTAGATATCAAAATATAAGTATGTATTTTCATATGATGTATATAGTTTAATTTAAACGATATGAAATATATATATATATATATATTAACATAAACACCTATTAAAATAAAATTATTTATTCATAAGATTTTATAATCATTGTATCTTATTATAGAAAAAAAAAATTAAACCTTGATTACAAAAGTTTATGTGAGACATTTAACAGTTTTAGTAATTTATACTCGTTTTGAAAAATTCAAAATACAACATATACAAAAAAAATCTAAATTTTTATTATATAATTAATGTAATTATGTAATTTATTTTAAAAATAAATAATTAAACAAAAATGATAGAAAATATACAGATTATTAGCAAATCTTTATTATTTAAAATCATTAATTGTCATATATATCTTCATCACATTAGGTAATTCCGTAGGTTTTATTTAAGGAAAGAATTCAATTTGATGAATGAATGGTCCATAATGGACATACTATATAATATAGCAGCAATTTAATTTTGGACTAACAAAATTCTCAATTGATTCTCAAACCGCCACATAAGCAAAATTAACATTGTAATTACGTGACAACTCAACAAGACATTTATTTAATTAATACAAACTAAATATTATAACTTTTTAAATGTTTCTCTATTAATATATATATGGGATATATAAATTAGCAATTCAACAGACACTATAATTCAAACAGATCAGTTTAATCTCTAGCAAATCTTTTGCTATCTAGATATTATAAGCATGTACCACAACAGTATCTATCATATTAACTGAAATCATAAAAATTTAATAAATTAAAATTTATTTAGATAGTACGTTCGAGTCGGGTCGGATTCGGGCTAGTTCCTTTCGGATCCTAATCATTTAGACCCAATAGATCCTTGGTCCAGGTCGATTTTTCTCGGGTTCGGGTTAATAATTAAAATACCCATAAAATACCCATAATTTTCCGGATCCATATCGGATCTGGGTCGGGTTCAAATATTTAGGATCTGAAAAGAACATGACATACCCAACTCCATCAAATTTAGTTGATATTTGTCATAGATATCTAAAATTACAAAATAACTTAAATGAAACTATTAATAATTAAAATATAACATTTTAAACTCTAAATTTTACATTTTAAAGCTTCACATTACTTAAAAATGTTACAAAATAATAACAAATATTGTTAACAAAAAATATTTCAACTAAATCATAAAATAATATATATAAATTAGAACACAAAAAAATCATAGTTTTGGATATACATGTTTTTAGGTCAGGTACAAATCGGTTCTTATTGGATCAAGTCTATTCGGGTCGGTTCTTTTCGGTTCTGGTTCCTTCGGATAAAAAGAAATTTAGATCCAAAATGTACTTGTAAATTTTCGGTTCCGTTCCGGATCGGATATTTTTTGATCGGTTCTGGTTCAGGTTTTCGGGTCGAGGTTAAAATTCTCAGACCTATATTACATATTCATAAAATCAAAAATATAAATATTTATATATATGTATATATATATATATATATCAACTAATATATATATATATATCAACTAAAGCTACAAAATATCATATTCTCACACTCGCACCTTCCAACATGTTATTTAGAATTTTAACTTTCTTTTTGTCAAATGACATGGAATAACACAAAAATACTACAACTTATACATAAATTTTTGGAATGTAAAAATTAATATTTTTATATATATGAAAATTAACCATGCAGTTACGGATCAAAAAGATCTTGTTCTTGTATAACTTTTAAAGTCTGGTTCAATTTTATTTTTATAGCAAAGGAAGGTCTTGTTCGATTTTCACTTTTTTCAGCCATATATGAAAAGCAATAGAGATAATGAAATAAAAGCATCTTCCTCAACCAATGTTTTTCATCTTCTCCCAAACCAGAATTAAAACATATCTCAGGGTGTTAAAAACGCAACAACCCATTTGCATAAGATTACACAACGTTGAAAACAACCAAAAAAAGAGTCGAAACACTCTTGAGTTACAGATAGAGAATCCAAAATACAGAGAGATGTGGAGACAACTCTAAATCATACAGTCAGAAACGTCTTCTCGGGCTTCGTGACCGTTGTGACCTCCCCGACCTGCAAACCCCAACAACATCGATCAAAGGATGCTATGAAATATAAGGTCAAATAACTTAAGAACTCACATACTAATGACTGAAAGACTCGATATACACAATCTTATACTCTATATATATTGAAACACTACTCTCTCTCACTCACTCATATCGGTAAATAATTAGTAACCTTTGATACTTGTAAGAAACTCGACTTCATCTCAACCAAAAATATAAAGCAACCAAAGTGTACAACTTTGTTATTAGATACAGCGAAATAGTTTAGAATACAAACCTCATGTTCCTTCTCCTGTAAGATCCAGCATTGTTTGGTCCATTGCTAAAGGCCCAGTCAACGCTGACATTCTTGGTCAGAAGCTCAGCACCATTCATTGCTTTGATAGCACTCTGTGCTTCTTCACTCTTCTCGTATTCAATCAAAGCATAGCCCTGAACAAGAAGCGATTAAAATTACTACAACTTACATAAGATATATTCACACAAAATCTGCACTCGTCGCAAGCTCCCATTCTAAATCACAGCTTACTGAACTATCAAGAGCCAGCCACTAGTCGGAACAAAAGGAGAAACTCCAAACCTTGACAAAACCAGTACGGCGATCGAGATTGAGATGCAGACTCTTAATCTCGCCAAAATCACCAAAAGCATTGGAGATATCATCCTCCTGTGCCTCCTCATGAACTCCAGTGACCAAAACAATCCACCCCTCAATGGCTACACAACAAAACAAAACAAAACATCAACTTTACACTTTCTCTTACTTGCAGAAACTATCTTAGCTTAAAAATCTATACATTCGAAGTATATAGCCAGTGGAGAGAACACAGCAAGTAACAAACTTTCTAGGTCAAATCGAATCCTAGCCACATGGGTACTTAGAGAAACCCTAAAAAAACAAATCAATTACACGCGAATCAAGAGATTACATCGCTGGGGGCCGGGACCGCCATCGGAACCGAGAGATTCGAAGTCGCGGGAGGAGAGGCCGCGCTGGCGATCGGAATCTTTCTCCTCGCGAAATCCGCGGCCTTTGGTCTTCCTATTCGCTGATTCGTCGTTTGCTCCGGCGATTGCTGACCTAAGCCTCGGATGACCAGCGCGTGGGGAGAGATCAGATGCTCCGACGTCTTCGTCCATGAGGTCGTCCTCCTCTGGCTCGAAATCGACTGCTTCAGCTTCTATGTTCGCCATAACTTCCGCCGCCGCCGTCGTCGATGCCGATCGAATCTCTTCCCGTTTTTTTCTTTTCTATCTTAATTATTTCTGCGAGTGGTTTCCATGGATATAATTTGGGCTTTTAGTGGGCTTGTATTGTGGGCCTTAGCCTTCGATTTGTTTTTCTAACTTCTTTTGCCCTTTTGCATATGTACAGAACTTCTTTTTTTTTGGTCAACTGCATATGTACAGAACTTTTTAGTATTGGAATGAAAAGTCAATAGTTCTGCGTTAGGTGCAGGGAAACTTTGAGGAGATGTCACATTCTCTATTCCAAAACAAGAAACTTGAAAGTCATGGCTTCATATAATTTTAGTTTGCACAGACAGGGCCGGCTGAGGCATAGGGGCAAGGAGGCGTGGACCCAGGGTCCAAATTTTTTTTTCCATAATTAGTGTTAAAATAGGATCTGATTTTCAAAAATAAAATTTAAAAAAGGTCTAAAATTTTTAGGTTATTCATAGAGTATATGTAAAATTTGTTTTGAAAAACTATTTTTACCCAAGGGCCCATAATTTATGGGCCGGCCCGGTGCACAGTTTGGCTTTATTAGAGCATGATTAACAGAGTTTTTTTTTTTGTCTGATTTTAAAGAAAAAATAAAAACGAATCAATCGCGGATCGCCACGTGCCAGTGGAGTCCACGAACGGTAAAGAACCCAAACAAAGTCGACTTTTACGGAAGAAGAAGAGCTGGTTTTTATCAAAATCGTGGAACCCACCTCTTAAGAACCACTTAAGAGACAGGCTTAACGGTGGTCTTAAGTTTGTTAAAGAAATTAAGAATATTGAATCATTTTCAAAAATTCAAGTCCCATTTACCTTTCAGTTTCTGTATGTTTTCCTAAAATGTGTCACTATTATAAAAATCACTGTTTTTATTATTCTTCATGCATGCTCACATAAGAGATAAGAACACAAAATGCCAAACAATGAAGCATTTAAGCAAATATATTTTATGCTTATTGATTAATTAGTTTCTTTCTAATTATCCCAAAAAGGAGCTGTTGCACTCCAGCTCTGGCACCATCATCTCTCAACGTTATTTCTTTCTTTGTTAAATCAAAGAAGGAAAGTACAGAGACAGATTCTCTTCCATCTTCTTCTTCAAGAGAGAGGAAGAAGAGCTCACGATACAAAAAACCCCGTCTCAGCACCTCCATTGACAGACCTGAAGCTATGCTTCGTCGTCAAAACCGTTCAGCACCTCTTCCTCCGGACTTAAAGTCTCTGTCTTTAAGCGTTTCCTTCAAAGGGTGGAGGCTCCCGAACAGAAAGTTCAAGTCTTGGGCACTCAAAATGTCATCTTTACACAAACCCACATGGATACAAGCTGGCGTTTTCGAAGCAATCATGGCATCCACCAAAGGATTCAGTAAAGACACAGATCTCCTTCTGGGTATCGCTGAGAAATGGTGTCCAGACACCAACACATTCATCTTCCCTTGGGGCGAAACCACCATAACACTAGAAGACGTTATGTTCCTTCTAGGCTTCTCTGTTCTGGGCTCCCCTGTTTTCGCCGCTCTCGATGAATCAGGAGAGAGGGTTAAGGAGAAATTGGTGAAAGAGAGTCTGAAGATCAAGAAAGATAATAACTTTGTGTTCGTTAGTCAAGTAGAGTGGATGAGGAGATTCATGAATGATGATGATGAGCTTGAGCATGTGGCTTTCCTTGCGTTGTGGCTAAGCTATTTTGTGTTTCCGTCTGCTTATTATCATATAGATGAAGCTGTTTTCTCTGTTGCTGTTCATGTATCAAGAGGGACTAGGATTGCTCTTGCTCCTGCTGTTCTTGCTCACCTCTATGCAGACCTTACTCTCTTGAAACGCCACATTAGAGAGTTCATCACCATAGAGGACAAGATTGAACTGAAGGGGTTGTTTAAGTTGGTTCAGGTTTGGACATGGGAGAGATTCAAGGAGCTGCAACCCGAAAAGGCTAACCCTTTGCTCAAAGGTGAGGCGAGATTGAGTATTTGGTGTGATCTGACGAAGAAGAGAAGTAGCAATGTGAGGGAGGTTCTTGAGGAGTCGAAAACGGAGAGCTTTGAGTGGCGTCCTTACACAAAGGCTTTGGAGAATTGGAGGTTTCCTCTGTTTTACCCTGAGGAAGCAATGTGGGTTCCTGTTGCTGCTTATCTTGACGATGAGTTTATCACTTTTGCTCGATGTGTCAAGGTGTCTAAGCTTGTTGGGATTGATTGTGTGGAGCATTACTTTCCCAATAGAGTGGCTGCACAGTTCGGTCTGCTTCAGGATGTTACTTGTCATGTGAACATGAATAACAAACTCTCGAAAGAGGAAGCTTGGGATGAGTACAATAAGCCTCTTGATGAACTGACATTGTACATTCCTTCTCGTTGTGTTATACCTTGGTGGAAGAAGTCGTCTTCTGAGTGGTGGAAGAAGTTGTCTCCAGAATTTCAGCGTTCTCCCAAGGAGAATCAAGCTGTTGAATCAGCTGAATCATTGACACCAAGAAACATCATAGGTGATGATGATGATGATACATTTGATTCTGCTTCTTCAGGTTGTAAGAGATGGAAGTCAATGAACCGAGTTTATGAGGATGATGAAGATGATAGCCTCACCGTTGCTCAAGTAATGAGACTTAGAAAGAAGGATACTTCAAAGGTACTGCTATTAAGTGAAGTGCTTAAGAAGTTGGGAGATGGGTTTCCTGAAAAACTCAAAAGATCTAGATATCTTAGAACAAGGAGAAATGTGAGATCAGAGATAGGAGATTGTGGTGGATCAGTTTCAAAAGAAGCGACACTCGGTGACTTGTTTCACAAGGAACTAGGGAAGGGGAAGAGTGAGTGTTTGGGAAACAAGCGAGCTCGTAATGAGGAAGATGATGAGAGTTGTTATGATGACATTACCAATGCTGAGATGATCAGAGTTGAAGAAACAGAAACCAGAAGCAAAGCAGCTAATGAGAACAACTCCTTAGATCCTCCTCTTGGTGCTAACGTAGAAGTAGTTGAAACTGTTGTGTCACCACCAGAGACAAGGCAAAACTGTGATAACGAGGTTAATTTAATTGGAATCAATGCTGAGAAGAAGAAGAGGACTATGGTTAAGGAAGCAGAGTGTTTGCTCCATGTAGATAAAAATGAGATGGAAGATGGTGATGATACTGGTGAAAGTTTGAAGCAGAGGAATCTTGCAATAGAGGAGATAGCATTGACACTAGAGGCACGTATGATGAAGGTGGAGAAGACTTTGGCAAAGATTAGAGAATGGAAAACCTTAGAAATAAAGGGGGCCAAAACCTGAACAAATAAGAAATTTGTGCTTAGGATCTCATGGAAGTAAAAAAAAAAAAATGTCACACATTATCAATCTTTGGTGTCATTTCTTTTGCTCTCTAGTCTCTAGAGGACTTGCTTATTAGGCACAAATACTTTTAATATTTTGTGTGTTTTTTTGTTTAGGGGAAAATTGCATTTTAAACACTCAGAATGTCATTTTCTAGCACTTTAAACACTAAAGTTATTTGACTAACACATTAAACCTTCAAAATGACATTTTTATCATAATAAACTTCCAAAGACGTTTTCATGTTCATAGACGACCGGTACTGTTCATTTTACATGTCAAAATGATGACGTGTCGGTTTAAAAAAAATACAGAAAAATACATAAAAATTCGAATGAAATTGGAAAAAATTGTAAAAATTCAAAACAAAATAAAAAAAAAAATCTAAAAATTCAAAAAACAGAAAAAATTAAAATTTCAAACTTAAAAATAAAATTAAAAATTAAAAATTCTAAAAATTCAAAAATAAGATCTAAAATTAAAATGTCAAATTAAAAATTCTAAAAATTCTAAAATAAGATCTAAAATTAAAACTTCAAACTTAAAAATTAAAATTGTAAATATTTAACCAAAAAATATATTTATTTTAAAATTTCATCAAACGAAAGTGACTGTCACTTATGATGATATCAAAACTTGTCACCATCAAAAACAATATATCAAAACTTGCTACCACCAAAAACTTTTTTTTTGATAATCCAGATATCCAGACACCTTGCATAGCCCGACTATCGCCTAAGTACACTTCGCAGAAAGCATCTCGGGGGCCCGCCAATTTGACCACATGTTAATTGATGGTGGCCACACGCATGGCTGATAATTCTCTCAAATAGATTATTTTGAGTTTTGTCCCAAAAATATTTTCTAAGAAAGAAAATGACCAAATATGTTTCATTAAAGAAGCAAAAGACTCTTATGCTCTAAATATATAAATACAAATAAATAAAGAAAAATTTCAAATTATTATTTTTTAAATATTTTAGATCTTATTTTAGAATTTTAAAATTTTATTTTAGTTTTTAAATTTGACATTTTAATTTTAGATCTTATTTTTGAATTTTTAATATATTTTTTTTGTTAAGTTTGAAATTTTAATTTTTATATTTTTTGAATTTTTTAAAAAAAATTGTTTTGAATTTTTTATAATTTTTTCCAATTTCATTCGAATTTTTCTATATTTTTATTTTATTTTTTATTTTTAAGAAAAAAAAGAAACCGACCCGTCATCATTTTAAGCTGTAAAATGAACAGTAACGGTCGCTTATGAACAGGAAAACGTCGTTGGAGGTTTATTATGATAAAAATGTCACTTTGAATGTTTAAAGTGCTAGTAAAAAAACTTCAGTTTTTAAAATGATAGAAATTGACACTTTTAGTGTTTAAAATGTGATTTTCCCTTTGTTTAGTATATGACATGTATTTGAAACCTCAAGAAGTAAGGTGATTTTAAAATATATGATCGGTTTGGTTCGGTTTAGGTAGTAGACATTTGTTCGATTTAATAATTTGGTTTGTATTGGCCTGCTTTCTGCAAACTCATCAAATATACATGTTATTTCTGAAAATTCATCAAATCGAAGGCCATTTCTGTAATCAACTTGCCCTTCTCTAATCCTTCATTAATCCTTTATTTTTATAAAAAAAACATCTGTCTCTAATCCTTTATTTCAATAGTTGCATTTTTTACTAGTGAGCAGTGACACGATACATTTTTCCTCTATTTTCGAATCTTGCTCGTTCGTAATAATATGTATTTAATAGTGTAGATATTCCAACTGATAGAAAGAAGATATAATGAGAAAACAACTTTTGACCCAGCAAATTTTTATGCTTCAAAAAGCTTTGGTCCATTTTTGTAACTTCATCAAATGTGAAGGTAATATCTGCAAATACATCAAACCTTAGGTGACTTATGTAAATTATTCAACTCTCCCTTCTTTAAACTGTAAACCCAAAACGACGCCGTTGAGCTTCATTAAACTAAATGGATTTCCCTTCCTCAAAACGTCCGGCGACAGCTTCGGCGGAGTCAGTGCAGTTCCGCCTCCTATGCCCCGCCTCGCGAACCGGCGCCATAATCGGAAAAGGCGGCTCCGTAATTCGCCACCTGCAATCCCTCACCGGCTCCAAAATCCGCGTCATCGACGACATCCCCGTCCCTTCAGAAGAGCGCGTAGTCTTGATCACCGCACCAAACGCAGCAAAGAAGGACGATTCGTCGAACGCGTGCGATCCAGAGAACCCTAGCTCCGATCAGACGAAGCCGCCGGAGACCGCGGCGGCGGATAAACCCGGCGAGGAAGCGCCGCCGCCGTCGTCTTCGGCTTTGGTTAGGGTTTTGGAGAGGATAGTGTTCGGCGACGACGCCGCGAATGCAGACGGTAGTGAGCTGGACAAAGGCGAGTTCGAGGGTTTGTGTAGGGTTCTTGTGAGAGGCAATCAAGTTGATTACTTGATGAGTCAAGGAGGGATGATAAGGGAAGATAGTGGAGCTAGCGTTAGGATTGCTTCTACGGATCAGATCCCTCCTTGTGCTTTCCCTGGAGACGTTGTGATTCAGGTGATTGATGATGATTACTTGTAATAGCTAATTCAAAGTTTGAGTCTTTTAACTGATTTGGTTATGTTTCTTTTCTTGTGTGTGAGAAGATAAATGGGAAGTTTTCGAATGTTAAGAAGGCGCTTTTGATGATTACCAACTGTCTTCAAGAGAGTGGTGCACCTCCAACATGGGAGGAGTGTTCGTTTCCGCCGCCTGGCTATCCTCCTGATTATCATTCTATGGAGTATCATCAGTGGGATCATCCTCCTAACCCAATGCCTGAAGACGTTGGACCCTTTAACAGGCCACCCATTGTTGAAGAGGAGGTAACCTTCAGGCTGCTGTGTCCGGCTGATAAAGTTGGAAGCTTGATAGGGAAAGGTGGAGCTGTGGTTCGCGCTTTGCAGAACGAGACTGGTGCGTCGATCAAGGTGTCGGATCCGACTCATGAGACTGAGGAGAGGATCGTTGTGATATCTGCACGAGAGGTAATTGTGGAATATGGTTTTTTGCATTGTGTGGATTGGTTGGTTTATTGTGGTTTTAACGTTGGTGTAGAACTTGGAGAGACGGCACTCTCTTGCGCAAGATGCTGTGATGTGTGTGCATAACAGAATCGTTGAGATTGGATTTGAACCTAGCGCTGCTGTTGTTGCTCGGCTTCTTGTGCATTCACCGTTTATAGGACGTTTGTTGGGGAAAGGTGGTCATGTAATAAGTGAAATGAGGAGAGCGACTGGTGCTAGCATCCGAGTCTTTGCAAAAGATCAAGCTACCAAGTATGAATCTCAACATGATGAGATTGTGCAGGTAATCTCAGTATAGGTTCGTTAAGTTTTTTCAACTCGACAGTAACTGACAAAACTTTGCTGCATTGTCAGATCATTGGCAATGTGAAAACTGTTCAAGATGCTTTGTTCCAAATAACAAGTAGGCTTCGGGAAGCCATGTTTCCTGGAAGAATTCCTTTTCCCGGAATGGGTGGTCCACCTCCGCCGTTCATGGGTCCGTATCCAGAACCGCCTCCTCCTTTTGGACCTAGGCCATATCCAGCTTCTCCAGATCGTTACCATTCTCCTGTAGGACCATACCATGGTATTTTCATCAGATCCCAACTCCTGATCAACAGTTGATACATGCATCTATCTCAGCTCTTTATAATGTGTATGATTATACAGAGAGGCATTGTCATGGTCCTGGATTTGACAGGCCACCTTCCCCAATGTCTTGGACTCCACAGGTATGTGAAATCAATCTGTGTATGATAGCTCGGTTACAGCGCAAATGGCTACTTAATATTTCTTAATTACCAGCCACCTATCGATGGCCATCCCGGTGGTATGGTTCCTGATGTGAACCACGGGTATGCTTTGAGGAATGAGCCCATTGGCGGGGAGAATCTGCCAATGACAAGCGCAAATGTGGAGATTGTGGTTCCTCAAGCATACCTAGGCCATGTATATGGTGACAACTGCAGTAACCTGAATTACATCAAGCAGGTACGTTGTAACTCATCCAGAAAATGTATGCGTGCGTAGATAGAAGGACGATTATTTTGAAAGGAATCAATCTAAATGTAGTTTGTAAACGGATACAAACACAAACAGGTGACAGGTGCAAACGTGGTTGTGCATGATCCAAAGGCAGGGACTACAGAGGGACTAGTGGTGGTCTCAGGTACATCAGACCAAGCTCATTTCGCTCAAAGCCTTCTTCATGCTTTCATTCTTTGTGGCCAAAGTTGATTGCTTTATTTTAAAATCAGAAAAACAGTGTGTACTTCTACTAATTGCTGTTACAAATAGGTTTTCCATCTCTTGTTTTTTATCTATTATCCAAACTAATACAACAATGTTCCTCAAACTCTGTTGTATTATATAATATCAAATTACATCTGAGCAGTAAACTGTCTATTAACCCTTAATAATCCCACCAAACCGCCTTTGTCGTAATGTTATAGTTGGCTTACGCTGCTCATTCCTTGCCACTATCTTAAGCGGATGAGCTTCCGTGTTGAAAACCCACTCATCTAATGAAATAACCGATGGAGGCGAAAAGAGAAGGTAAAGATACTTGAGAGTCTCAGCTAAGAAGAAGCTTTGCATCTTGTTGTCTTTAGCACCTGTATTGACCTGAAATGGAGAAGGGAAAGTTTGATAATGCAAATGTTATTTTGAAATGTGGAAATGGGGTTTTGATAAAAGAAGAAACTTGCATCCTTCAAGCCTACGTATCCAGATTCTATACGCGAATTCTTCTCAAATGCTTGGAATATATTCCATCCCCACTCTTGATATGTCTTGTTCCCAGTTAACCGCCAGAGGTAGAAGAGTGATTCAACAGTTTCTGGTCTTAGGATGTTCCAAGATGTTCCAACACTCATGTCCTGAAACAATCATGCGTTATGTGGGTTTGACCAAAGCCAAGCAAGCAAAATTAACATGTTATTTACCAACCTACCTGTCCGGCATTGAAGAAATAATTCTCTCCAGCGAGTTTCGTTGGTGTTGATTGGTAAAAGTTATAACAAGTCCAGGCAAGCTGCAGTGAGATGCAGGGGAGAGAGAGCAATAAGCTGACAGCAAAAACTTCACTAAAAGCTCTAAATAGATTCTAATGCACCTCTTCAGCAAGTGTAAGAAACTTTTTTTCTTCATCAGGACCATAACCTGATGCTCCTAAAGCCAACATCCCAGGAGCAAAGCATGCCAATTCATCCATCTGAATATAACAAGAGAGAAACAATGTCAAACCTGCAAAACACTCAGTCTCGAAGCGTTGACATTAGATGATGACTTTTACCTTATCGACAAAATTATTCCCATTTTTCTCACGTATATATGTAAATGATGAAGGTGTTGATTTGTTGATCAAGCTTAATAAACCTTTCATTGATTTCTCCCACATTTCTCTGATTCATTGCCACGAAAAAAAACTAAGTCTTTTTCATTTTTGCTAATACTGATATACAGCATACAGCTTTACTTACCTATAGAGCTTCACTTCTGAGGTTTTGTTCCCTTGCACCCAAACCTTTAGCAGATACTCGTAAAAGCTAGAAAACCAATATATTAGTAACTGTTAGAGAGCAGAGTCAAGGTCAGAGAACCCAAGCCACATCTGGTTGAGGAAATTACCTGTCTCCCATGGCACCGAACGTTGTGGTGGAGTAAGATGGATTGCCATTATCAGGATTTATATAGATAGGGAGTAAACCATCCGCAGGGAAGTTCTTATTTAGTTCCGTTATAACCTTCTCTACCTGAGAGACGCATGTTGTTAACAAACGAATCTATAAACCAAAGCAAATGTTTTCTCCTCTTTTACACCTAGTTAGGATAATAACAAATATGTATTGCACAATCTCCCATTAGCTTATCTGTAAACCGCACATGAAAGTAACAGAGACATGTACCTTCTGCTGATATTTAGGGTCCCCTGTCCTCTGGGAAAGGGCAATAAACTCAAGCTGCTCAGTGCCCGAATCTGCAAGGATACTGGCTCCCTAGTACATAAAATAATTGTAACAATTAGCTGAAACTGACAGACCAAATGTACTAACTCAATGAAACATATCTAAATCCAATGACACTTGGTACTTGCTCCAAAGACACAGATAAAAAATAAAGTAAAAGAAACTATAGTTACAATCAAATCTACAACCATCACCATACAAGAATAAGAAATGCAGCCCGTGCTATAGGGTTTAAAAGGATCTAGGACTCACCCCAGCCGCCCACGAAGGGTTGTGAGCATTTCCACTCCTCAGGTTGATGATATTGTAAGGTATGCCTGTTGGAGTGTTCCATGCAGGTAATAATCTGTCTGCGATATCCTTAGCCTTATCGAGGAAAAGTTTGTCCCCTGAAAGATCATACGTACTGAGAAGTCCCCCTACAACTCTGGAAGAAAATAAAGAGAAAGAACATAAGAAGATGCAACAAATCCACACCCCACATCTTATGTCAACCAAGAACTAGCTAATAAAATCACAAATGGTCCGACTCTTCCTATGACAGATACAGATAACAACCAAAGTAAACCTGTTAAAGCAACCTTATGGTTGTCTCAAACATACTGGCGTCATAGTCCTTGTCGAAATCCAATGAGGTTGCAACCCACCTGCAAATAAAAGACAATGAGCAAATAAAGATTGGCAAAGATAATTATCATGAAGAGCCTGCAGCTAGATACTCACTCTCTGGCTTTTTGAAACTGCTCATGTAGACCCATTATATAGAGTGTATCTAAAGAATCTATCATAGTTGCTCCGAGGCCACCAAAGCTATCAGTGCCATCTTTTGTCCGAGGCTGACAATAAAGAATGAAATAAATAAGAACAAACTTCAGATTTGTAGAGCTCATCGTCACTAGATTAAGTAATGAACAACATTTGGATTATGATGAATTTAATACCTGAAGCTCATCTTTTCCCCAAGCATACTTCTCATATGAGCTCCAAGCGTGGAGCATTGCCTCTTTTACTTTCTGCCTTCGCTCGATATCAACTGGATTTTGTGGAACATCCTTCTGAGTCATCAAAGTTTTACCATTGCCAACACCTTTAAGCTCTTCTAACTAGCAAAATATATTACTTAGTTAGCTAAAGAGTTGAACCAAAAAATCACTGACGGCAATATAATGAGAGGGAAAACATCTATCTTACCATCTGTTCCAACCGCAAAACTTCTTCATTTAACTTATAAACTTCAACCTGAGACAAGACAGAAAATTTGTTAAACAAAGCAGAAGGATGATCACAAGAGAATCATTTCACTTCCTTGAAACAAAAGTATCATCACTTTAAACATTAATCTGATCTAAGTCAAGCAAATGAGCGAATGCACATTAATCGGAGCTCTGTCTAGATTCTATGAAGAGACAAGACATACCTCATGCTCTCTGGCGAGATTCATACGATCCCAAACCACCATGGAAACAGAGACGAACACGAAGAAGAGCAAAGCCAAACGCTTTGGCCTTCTGAGGTAATACGCTGGATTCAAATATCTCCATATCCCAGAACTAGTTATCGATCTACCTCTCGCCATCTCTCACACACTCAACAAAAACAGAGACGAGTTGGGGAGTCAGATTCCATGAAACAGAGGAAGGCAGAAAGCGTAAAGGTGTCAACTTCCGAATCCTCTGATCCAGGAATGAGTAGAAGAGAGAGAGAGAGATGAGTTTCCTTAAAAGAATCCAAGTTAAATTATAGATCCGATTTGGGCTTAGCAGGTTGACGAAGACGAAGAAAGAATAAAAGAAGAAAACAACAAACACCAGAGAGAAAATAATAAATTATTTATTTATTGGTCCCTTAGCTTTCCTTTTTTTATTAAATTGAGTCTCTTCGGCCCTCTTGGTTTATTTTTCGGGGGTTTTCGGCATTTTTATTTATAAAAAATAGTTACACTTATCACAGTAAAATCATATATATTTTAATTTGTTTTGGTTTAAATATAATTTATATTTATAAAATTAGTTTGTATGATTAGAAATCAGATTAATTAAAATATACAATATTTTATGTATTCTAAATTTTAAATATAATGTTTTTTCTCTTATTTAGTTATTAAAAATTATTAGAAAAAAATATTTATTTATTGGGGTCCATTAGCTTTCTTTATTTATTGTTTTGCTGATAAACTAATATATTGAGTCTCTTTCTCCTTTCTCAAGCGTTGTTCATCGCTTCCAAGCTCCCCAAGTTGTCGTCTTTCACCGTCTCTCGTCGCGCTTGTTGGGTCCTCCGACATATCCATTCTCCTGTTCTGTCTTGGTGTTGCTCTCCCACGAATAGGTACCTCATCCGAACTATTATCCGGTTTGAGAAAGCTGATGATCCCAAGTGGGTTCTCGTTTTTGGTAGCTTATTGTTTGTGGACATAGTGAGATTGCTGAACTGGTTTGAAAATGGGCTTAAAACTTGTAAAGGTAGAGTCTTTGGTCGGATCTGATTGAACCAGGTTTAGGTTTAGGTTTTTGGGATGTTATCACTTGACAAGATTCTCTGCTCTAAAGTCTAAACCCCCTTCTGTTTTAATAATTTAAGTTTGTTAATAGAGTCAGGTAAACTGATAAAAAAAAAAGCAACCATGGATGAAGATGTACTTCATGGAAGCAATGGTCGAACGCACATTGCAGAAACTCAAGATCCAATGCATCATGTCCACTACGGACACCATGCTTTGCAACACATCCACAACGGAAGCGGCATGGTCGATGACCATGCTGATGGTAGTGGTGGTGGGGTTGATACAGACGTTCCTTCCCACCCTGGAAACATAACTGACAACCGTGGTGAAGTGGTCGACCGTGGTAGTGAACAAGGAGATCAGTTGACATTGTCCTTTCAGGGGCAAGTCTACGTTTTCGACAGCGTCTTGCCTGAAAAGGTGATTTGATTTTTTTAGTTACATATTTAAATATGTTTTTGAGTATAAGTAACACATCTTTTAAAAATCTGCTGCAGGTTCAAGCTGTGCTTCTGTTATTGGGTGGACGAGAAGTACCTCAGGCACCCCCTACAGGCATAGGAGCGTCTCATCAGAACAATAGAGTATTGGTAAGATTTGATACCATTGTTGGTGCCTGAAGCTTCTTTGGCTCTTGTGTTCAGACCTGTCCCTATTGTAGTATATACTAAAAATTGCGTCAACTTTAAGCTTCCTTTTAACCCTAGTCAATATCATAAAATCATAGTCTGCATCAATGCGTTGCTGATTAATGAATGGAACAGGGTCTACCTGGAACTCCTCAAAGGTTTAGTATGCCACAGAGGTTAGCTTCTTTGGTCAGATTCCGAGAGAAACGAAAAGAGAGGAACTTTGATAAGAAGATTCGGTATACAGTTCGCAAGGAGGTAGCTTTGAGGTACATTCAACAACTTGGTCCACTTATACATTTGTAGAATTTGCACCTTGATTGCTTTCGGTATATGCAGGATGCAACGCAATAAAGGTCAGTTCACATCTGCCAAGTCCAACAATGGTGAAGCTGCAGCTGATGGATCTAGCTGGGAGTCCAGTCAAACGTGGGCTATAGAAGGTAGCGAGGCTCAGGATCAAGAAATCTCGTAAGTTGATCAATGCTTTTAACTTAGACTTAACCTGAACTAACTAACTTAGTGTAGAGAGGTTGTGATGAACTAGTATTTGTTTTTTCTTTGCATAGCCGTACTGTATTTGATTAAGACAACATATCTGACTTTTCTTTTCCTTGGGATGGTTCTGGAACCTGTAAAGATGTCGGCACTGTGGAATCGGGGAGAAGTCAACTCCAATGATGAGGCGTGGACCTGAAGGGCCAAGAACACTTTGCAACGCATGTGGACTTATGTGGGCTAACAAGGCAAGCTAACACTTGATACTTAACTGATCAACTCTCTCTCTCTGTCTTGCTCATTTTATAGGTCTTTTTAGTTCATTGATGTTTCTGTCTACTGACAACACTCATAATGTTTAGGGTGCTCTTAGAGACTTATCCAGAGGAGCTCCTCAAACATCCCAAAATCTTCAAGTAAATAATGAAGTAAGCAACATGCAGGAGGAGGCAAATCTTGAGGCTGATCAAATGATGGTAACAGTAGCCAATGACATAAGCAACTCACAGTGAGAAAAACACTCTGGGCTCTTTGCCATTACACGCAAGAGAAAGATCTCAAACAGAGTCTTGATCATCTCTCGGGTGCTATGTAGCTTTATCATTTCCTTTAAGAGAATCTGATTCGGTTTAGGTTTATCTGGATTTGATCAGTGACAATGTAATAATATAGGTTATAATGCTCTGCCATGTTTGGTTATCTTTTTTTTTTCCTGATACAAAAATGCTTCTTGGTAGAACTGTTGTTGCATTGGTCTCTATACTATGATAGCCTGATGTAATTTTGCAGTATGTTAAAAGACAACTAACTTTATTTAAGAGCTAACCAAAATAGTGTAAGCGTTGCCCCAATGTGAAGTGAACCATGTTAACTACCACGGACGGGTCTGAACTTTACCACAATAATGAAAGTAGTAAGGTCACCAAAACTTGGAACATAACTGAGGAGAAGTGGACTAGGGCGTTTCCTTGTCCTGTCATAGTGAGTTTCTCTAAACTCTGACAGAGACTGGTTTATACATATCTTCTCCAGCATCGTAAATGATGGGTCCTCTCTTGATCTTCACAGTCTTCTTGATGACAACACATGACCCTTTTATTCTCCTCGTCCACCAAGAAACTCATTACCCTCGTCATACCTTGTGTAACTTTAGTGAAATCCACTACTAAGAACACGCTCCACGACAAGTCTTTGGCCTCATCATCAGCCTTGGTATTGGTCACCCATATCTTCATCTCTAATGGTTTATAATGAACGGATTTCTCAAGTAACAAGGAAAGTTTCTCTTCTCTGACAACTGATAGAACCCAGTGGGATAAAACACCACCCACTTCAGAATCATCAAACCTTAACATTTTGAAGCCATCACATGATTTGTTCTTCTTGTTTCCATATCCTAGAAAATACTTATAGTACATGGTGTAACCGTTACAATGTAGTCTTGGTTGGATCCACCTGGTTTGACCAGTACAATGGTTCCAAACCACCAGTCTATTGTCTTTGGTCGCACATAACAATAAACCTTCACAGTGGAAGATTTCAGATATCTTAACATCTTCTGAATCCTCTAGGCTCAGAAGCTTTCCTGTAAAAGTTGCTTGTGATCAAGGTCTGAGTGCATTATCTTGGCCGCAAGACATGGAGTTATGAGGGACCAACAACAGGTAGCTTTGGATACTACACAATATTATATGTTCCAAGAATGTCAACTTAGAGTTTTTGCTTGATGGAAAGCAGGCATTGCGTTTGAACACAATCAAAGTCTTGATCCCATGTTGACTTATTGGTTAATTGCTCGAATCAGGTTCAAGACCTGTTAAGGATTCGTCACAAGAACTTGGTGAGCCTCATTGGATATTGCAATGAAGATGCGCACTTGGCTTTAATCTACGAGTTTGCGGAAAATGGAGACTTGAATGATCATTTATCTGGTATGTGAACCACATATGCTAGTTCCGGTTTGTTGTTTGAGTTTGCAAGTAAGTTCAGGGAAGTCCTTAGCTGGAAAGCAGACAAAAAATCTCTGTTGAAGTAGCACATGGAAAGCTTAAGCTGAAAGGGTCACTCCAGCAGTCAGGAACTGGCACTTGCTTGTGCACATAATACAAGACCACGCATGAGCCGGGTTGTTATGGAGCTTAACGAGTGTCTTTCCCTGGAGATGGCTTGAACTCACGGAAGAGCTGAGGAGATATCTCAAGAGATGCAGTGATCAACGTGAGCTCAGTGATCTCACCATTTTAGTCTCTCTTCCTGATCCAAACACCTTTCCATTGCTTTCCTGGTTCATCTTAGTTTCTGTTGCTACACTTTGTCCCTTTCAGAGTTGTTAATGTTCAGACATGTTTGAAATCGAACAATGTCTCGCCATATCCTCTATGTTCCTCCTGACTACAGCTTTCACCACTAGACAATGGTGATAAAATGAATGGGATACAAAAGCTATAGGCTCTGTAACTCAACAACAGTTTTTACTAAAAAATCAAATTGGTATGGAACTAACTGCCTTACACGTAGTGAGAAAAGACCCTTTTATAGATTTGGTTGGCAAAACAACTCCCTCATAATAAATTACACCACAAAAGTTCAGCAAAAGCATGAATACGCCAAATGATTCTTCTTCGAGATATAAGGAGAGATGTAATCAGTAGAAAGACCAGACGTCCCTGAGATCTCAGCCGGAACAAGAACTTGAGGCTTCCCTAAAGCTATCCTTTTCCCAACAGTATTTGCGTAAAACAGACCAGGAATGGCTGGCACAAACACATCGCTCCTCGAACTTATGTAGAAGTCAATAACATTTTCATACTCTGAGTTCTCTAACTCAAGGTACTTAGACTTCTTCTCTGCCGGCATTATCGCCTCCTGCCACAATATATATAAAAAAAAAAATCAAGATTCACTTCAGGAGACTAAAAGAATGAATGATCTCATCTCACACACACCTTAGTAAACGTTTTAGGGAAGATGTCTTTGAGAATGTTGAGGCTGCTCTCCCATCTCGGCTGAGTCAGGTATATAGTCGTGTCACCATCAAACCCAAGCTTCCTCAAGAACACTGCAATCTCTTGCGCGTTGTAACATGTTTTGGATCCCCCTGCACCTGTCTCACGGCAGTTCTTCTTCTCAAGTATCTCAACCCTCAAGTCTATGGCTATGAACCGACCATTAGATTTCTTCTTGAGCCTCTGGATCATGGCCTCCACCAGTTCATTCACTCCAGGCTGCAGCTCCAAGGAGCCAAACATAGCCAGACAAGAGACAGGGTCTGTCTCACCACCATCCAGAGAAGACTTCCTCAGATTCACAGAAGGGAAGTAGGTTGTGACTCTGATGTTTCCTTTTGATTTGAAGATGGGGCTGATGTGCTCCTTGATGTAGTCTTCTGCAACTCTGGTGGGGACCTTGACAATGGCGATGTCTCTTAGAGAAACGTGGCTTGGCAGCTTCTTCACAACTTTGATGACGCTTTCGAGGCTTTTGACGAGTTTATCTACGTTATAGATGTCTTCAAAGTTCCTGTGTAACATTCATAAACCACTCAGAAAACCAAACTGGCTAAAACCATAATGTTTGTGAAAAATACAGAAACTAACTAACATTTCATCACCAGGTTTGCTTCCTCTTATGTCAGGGAGCACAAGCGTTGCTCCAAGATGCTTAGCCACCATCACAGCATCAGTAATCTAAAGATGATGATGATAAAGTTAAACAACATAGAAACAAACAAAAGGCAAAAACTTTTAAAGGATACCTGAGAGACATGGTACTCAGGACCATTGGTTAAGGAGAATGTAACATAACCCTTTGAAGATACAGCTTCATCTACAAAACGAGAAACATTGAAGCAAAAAAGATTTAAGAAAAGAAAAAACACAGAAGATTTAAACCAAAAAGACAAAACTGGTCTAAATACCAGATTCAGATATTGACCAACAAGGTTTAAGATCATTGCTATCCTCCATCCAAGGCCCATTATTCCCTTCACTGGATCTAACAAGTCCATTTTCAAGAGATACTTTTGATCCATGGAACTCAATATCATGTGCATCTCCTTGAACCTGCAAAAAAGCACAAAGAACAAAAAGGGTTGAAGCTTTCATAATAATTCTCTCCAAAGTCTGAGTCTTTAACATCAATGCAACATCCCTATCCAACCCAGAATGAATAAAACTCTAACCAAACCTAAGACTTGTATAAATTAGATCTGTGATCCACAAATCAATTAGAACCCCATTTTGAATTTAGCTCAGACATTAAGTACCTGATTAGCATCAAAGTAATCTCTATGAAGCATTTGTCCGAGCATTACGAACATGGTAATGGTGAGGATTCCAGCCACCACTTGTCTCAAATCCACACCCATTGTGTTCTTCTTCTTCTAACACTCTCCCTTCAATTGAGGAGAGATTAGGGACTGGTTTAAAAGGACAAAAGAAAGAAAAAAGAGACAAGATTTCACGAATCTGAGTCCCTTTTGATGATTTTGTCTAAAATATATATATATATTTTTTTTATATAAGTGAGTGTTTAAGTCTTTGCCTTACGCTCTCTCTATCTACAGACCCACGACACAGCCACCGACACACTCTCACCGTTGATTCTGGTATTTAAATCAACTAGTTGATTTTGATTAAACCGGACGTGTACCGATTTTGATTTCAATCAAACCGGGTTTGTATCATATCAAAACCAAATTGTAAACGAAGCATATCTGTATTCTTTTTTTTTCCAACAACATGACAACATCTGTATTCTATTCTATCCATTTGTTATATTTCCTTAATTGTCCTAAATAATTAATTATGATCTTCTAAATATTTTTCTTAATTTACTAATAGAATCTTGCACTAATGGTATATAAAATTTGACAACTGACTCAGTGTCCGTAGTAAAAAGGTTTGCATTATTTGAGTACAATCCCCTCTGTATTAAAACAGAAGCATTACAATATTAGAAGCATGACACATGTCATCATTAGAATAATTTTCGAGAATTTTTAGAAAATTAAGTTAGTTCATCTAAATATAAACTATAGTTTTCATTAGACTAATCATAAAATCATTTATTAGTATTAAAAATTATTCTTCATTCTTTCCTTAAATAAAAATTACGAAATTACCTAATGTTATTAAAATATATATAACAATTAATGATTTCCAATAACAGAGATTTGCTAACAATTTGTATACACTCAATCATTTTTGTTAAAATCTTTGTTATTAAAATAAATTACACAACTGCATTAACCTTATAATAAAAAATTAGATTTTTTTCGTACATGTTGTATTTTGAAATTTTAAAAACGAGTATAAATTACTAAACTGTTAAAAGTCTCAAACAAATTTTGTTACCAATAGTTTAAATTTTTTGTTATAATAAGATATAAATAGTTATAAACCACATGAGTAAGAAGTTTTATTTAATAAGTGTTTATATTAATATAATATATATATAAACATCTTTTAATTAAACTACATATCATATAAAAATACAAACTACATATTGATATTTGCATTGAAAAAATATTGTGAACTTAACTAATATTTTAATTTTAAAATTTGCATTCAATTAAAAATGATTATAAATTACTAAAACTATTAGACGTCTCAAATTAAAAAGTTTATTAATGGTTTAATTTTTTTTTATAAGATGACAATAATAATAAAACCATATGATTAAAAACTTCATTTAATAAATATCTTTACTAAAAAAATATTTTATATCTATGTTAATATAAATTAAATTTAATTATATAATATAGAATGGATAAAAAAAAATTTTATTTATTTACCATAAAATGATCGTTAATAATTATATGCGCAAGCCAATTTAATTATATACGTAATATTACCGATTTCTCAATATTTCAATATATATTTATTATTATATTATTTCATAATATGTAGAAAACATAAAATATAATATATATATATATATATATATATATATAGTTTGCATACAAAATGTTTTTATATAATAATATATAAATATAGTTTGCATATAAAATGTTTATCCCGCGCAAGGCGCATGTCTTTAACCTAGTTGACTTTTATTTTAAAAAAATAACTTTTATTTTTTACACCAAATAAATACTAAGAAAGTTATATTCTCTCTGTTACAAAATGTAGGTAATTTTGATTAATCGTAGTTACAAAATGTGAATGTAAAATTGAATAATCGTAGTTTTTTCTTAACATATACCAGATTTGTTGAAATTTTACAATTATGAATTGTCATTATATTTTGCGACATGTATGTTTGTAGACTTTACAATTAGTAATTTTTGTCATTTTGTGATATCTAAAAGGTAAACAACCTTCGTTTACTGATTAACATTTTTCTAACCTCAAATATCTGTTCTGTTTAATTCCTAAAATCATCGCGCAATTATCACTTTAATCATGTCTTATGTACCCTAAAGAACAAAATTGAAGTGAACATTGATCAAACCAAACTTGCACTAATCTTAAATATGTTTACATTCCAGCAACGAAGGATACAAAGAGGCTATTGACAGCCAAACAAACAACAACAATGATAACATAAAGGATAGAATGGCGATACAAATCACAAAAAAAGAACCATATGAAATCGTATCACAACAACGTCATGAGCTTCTTCAAAGACCGCATCTAGTGTAACCTGTAGGATTACACACACTGTACCATACGTAGAGAAGAGCATTTGATGGGAGAAAGATCCTTGCAATACCAACGAAGCTTTTTCATCCAATTCACTCTATATGGGAAGAAATATTAAGAAATAAGACTGATTCAAACGAGGGAAAAATGAGAAATCATAATCCGCCACATCCATATTCATCGGGATAAAGATGGAAATGAATTTCTCTTCTACCTGCCATCAAGAAGAGAGATACACGAATACAACACCAACATCCGGAATGGAACCCATAAGAGAACTGCATACTGCAGACGATCGCGCCAAGGCGATATAAATGCTACTAGATGTCGCAAAGGTAGAAGCAAATGAGACTAAGCCCATTGGTATATCACCAGCTAAAATCATGAACCTCAATTCCAACATCACCCACACAAATATATGTCTAAACCATTCTACAGTAGCAAAATAAGTGGAGAATAAAGAGCTAAGATGATCATGAAGGACCTTATAAGGAGGAGTGGTAAGGAGGTCGAAACAAGAATTGATTGAAGGCCAGTAGACACACCCAAATAAAGACTTGTATACCACAGGATAATGGAGCCCGTAGGCGAAGGAAGTGTCACTAGTAGACACTGGGAGACCACCACCACCACCATTCTTTGTTGCCATCTTGGATGGAGGGTTCAGAGTTGAGATCTGAGTAGAAGCTTGAAGAGATGGTATGAATGGGAGAAGAACAGTGACGACTCTAGACAACATGTCGGCCAAAAAGACATTGCATACTCCAGGATATAAACACTTTATGGCACCAAGGAACACAAAAGAAACAACACACCACTAGCAAGATTTGGAAATAGAGTTTCCAGATTCTGATTTTTGGAAAACGCTTGAGAGAAGGTGAATGGTGTGTCAAAGTGCAGATGAAAAAGAGGTGAAGGATCTGGTGGTTCCAGCGGGGAGAGAGCTTCGACGGCACCAGAAAAGACGAACATGACGGCGGATCTGGTGGTTCTGGCGGAGAGAGAACTTCGAGCACTAAAAAGACGAACACGGTGGCAGAGAGAGAGCTTCAAACGGCATCGGAAAAGGCAAACATGGCGGCAGATTTGGAAGCCGACGGAGTCGAAACGAAGGAGATGACACACATAGTGACGATAGAAGAGATACAATCACCACCGTAGACATAGGAGAGAAGAGCTGCTTTATAGGGTTGGAGACTGAAGGACTGGGCAGAAGCTGAAGAAGAAATCTATAGAGACCACCTAGGGAAGAGCATCAGAAAGGATTTCGTATCTTATGTCTATTGATATGAGGAATGCAGGTGAAGTGAACATTTTTGCTTAGGAAGTAAAAGGGAAGAAATCTAAGTATTTTTTTATGTTTGGATTCAATTTTCATTTGCACCTCATTACAAACAACCAAAGTGTCCACATTTTAACCACATGGGGATAGTTTACTAGTACGCGCACTTTAGAAAGGTTTGTATCTGAAGCAATCTAGCGACCTTAAACTTTTATGGTCACACGAATATTAAACCTTGTTTTATGTCTCATTGAAATTGAAGATCTATCTGTCAAATTTTTTTTTTTTTTGGAGATTAATCTGAATCATTTCATAGATTTGGAATATCACATGTTAATCAAAAAAAGTATCTATCTTTTGTGTGTCACAAATACAAATACACTATACACTATCAAATTAAGCATGACCGCAAATCGGGTACTTGTTTTTTTATCCTATTCATTACTTGATTTGTCTTGTGTAAGTATTCAAATCCCCTATATATTAATCATGGAGTATTATAATATGTATTTGTAGTCACGTGTTATCACTAGGATGATTCTTAGAATCCCTAGAAATATAAGTTGGTCCATATAAATATATATTATATTTTTATTAGACTAACTATCAAATTTATTAGTAGTGTACGAAAGATTATTCTCAATTATTTTCTTAAATAAAAGTTACAGAATTACTTAATATGATTAACATATATATGAAATTAATGATAATGAATAAGAAATATTTGATAACAATTTTGTATCCTCTCTGTTTTGTTAATTTTATATTATTAAAAGAAATTAAAAAATCACATTAAGTATATAATATAAAATTTTAAAAATTTTCGTATATGTTATATTTTGAATTTTTCAAAACAATTATAAATTACTAAAAATGGTAAAAATCCCACATTGAAAATTTTGTAATCAATGGTTTAACTTTTCTTTGTTCAAACAAGATACAAATGATCATAAATCGTATGAATATAAAGTCTCATTAATAGATATTCATATTATATATATTAATATCATTTAAATTAAATTATATACTATATAAAATTATAAAAATATGTTAATTTCAAAATTTGATAGAAAAATTATTGAGATCTTAATATTTTTATTTAGAAATTTGTATTGAAAAATCTCACATTAAACTTTTTGTGATTAACGGTTTAAATTTTTGTTACAGCAAATACATAAATATTAATAAAATCATATGAGTAGTAAGTATCAATAATAAATATTTATATTAAAATATGCTATATACATCTATGTCAATATTGTTAAAGTTTAATTATATACCATATAAAGTAAATGAAATGATTGTTTTGATTTATTTACCAAAAATATGATTGTAAATAAACAAAAGGTATTGGTTTTGATTTATGTGTTTACTCTAATATATATATTTTTATGTATACAAATTATTTTTTAAATAGGTGGTTTCTAATATGTTATTTGATACTGACAATCCCAGAAATACATTTTCAAATCGAAGCCAGAAATACATTTTCAAATCGAAGTGATTTTTGTATTTCATTATCTCACATATAAAATATGTTAAATTATCTCACATTTAAACCAATTTTCCTCATACCTTCATTGTTTCATTTCAATTTATTCATGTTTCACTTAACTTTTTATATTTTAATTATAATTATAAATATATAATTTAATTTCAATTTATGTTGTTTAATATATACTTTCGTGATTTTATTTCATATAATTTGTATTTTATTGCTTTCTAATTTGTTGTGCATTTTCGTTATATATCATTCTTATGGTAAATATAACATTCTTCTTCACTTGTATCTAATTCAATCACTTGTATAACATTCTTCTTCGCCTGTATAGAAATTGATTCACCAAAATACTAATATATATATAAACCATGGATACACAAAACATATTCAATCAAAGTTACATCTTCTTGGCTGAAATACTCTCTTAAATGTCTTACTTTTGTTCTTAACCGTCTCTTCCACCTCCTCAGACCACCATCAATCCCATGAACTGAAATCTGTACTTCTATGTAAATTTTATTATATAACCTAACAAATAGATAAAAAATTATTGTTTGGATTAAGAAAATTGATTTATATGTTCGGATTAATTTAATTACATATGTAATAGCTATTGATTTTTAATTATTCAATATATATTTATTATTTCATAGAAGTAAAAACATATAATATATAAAATAATTTTTGTATAAAATGTTCATTCTGTATTGATTACGGTGCAAGACGCGGATCTTAACCTAGTTTTGCTTATAAGGTAAGATTATATTTTTAACAAATACTCTCAAAAATATTTTGCTTATAAGTTAAGATTATATTTTGTAATATTTTTCTAATATAAATAATAAGTAAAAGAAAATATTTTAGGAGTGGTTTGCGCCAAAATTGGCAAATCCAATTAATATATTTAAATATTAAATGTATGGTATTATGAAAGAAGATATCTCGTGATTGCAACAGATTTTTAACTTACAAATCTCACTATAGATATTTAAATATTAAATATAAATAATAAGTAAAAAATCTAGAGTAGATTGCAACAACTTTTTGGTTGACAAATCCTATTGCAGATACTTAAATACTAGGAGTTTTACCGCACATACGGGCATAGTTATTTAATAAATATTTATTAATAAATATATTATTAGTTTAAAGATAAAAAAACATTAAATTTATACTATTTTATGAATATTTCAATTTCTTAATTTTTATTGATTTAAAAACATTTTTTTGGATAACAACACTAATATCTTGTAAATATGATGTTATCTTGAACAAATTTTTATTATATTAATTTATAAACAATGATATAATTAAATAAACAAATATATAATTGTTAATATAAAGTGATGTTATTAAACCAAATTCTAGGAATATGGTAACCTACAAAATCTCAAAATAAATCAAAAGCACAAGAATATTAAACCAATCTCAGCTTTACATATTATATTAGTCAAAATAAATAAGAATATTGATATATGTATAATTATATTGTGAAATACTTTCTATAATAATTGAATAAACACTCAAGCAAAACAACTATGTTGATAAACAAAACATTAATATGTAATGTATATTTGAGGAAATTTTAATTTAAACAAAGTTATAATTCTTTAAAACTCTTGAAAAATTAAAAGTAAATAAAGTAAATTTTAAATTTTCATATATATAAGGTACTTGTTGTAAAAAAAAATATTTTGAAAATATTCTTTTTTGAAAGTTATTCTTACAACTGGATGATAACAATAAATATGTAATAAAAATAAAAACAAAGAAATATTAAATTTTCAATTTAAATAACAAATACAAGTTATTCTTGCAACGGAATGATAAAAACAAAAATGAAAATATCACAAAAATCACGTTAACAAAAAAATATAATTCAAATTTATTGTTATTGTTTATATACTTATTTTTAGTATTATAATACTAAAATAAATTTAATAATTTTTAAAAATATGCCATGACATATTATGTTTACAAACAAATATAAATCAAACTTTTTTATTTTGTATAAAAATATTTATAGTATTTTAGTATAATGATAAATCTAATTATGATATGTGTATATATAATACTAATTATAAAAAATAAGAAATAAAGATGTAGATAAACACAAAATAAATACATGGAATTATCTTCTTATTTTTTCAAAAACGTTTCCATTTATTTTTGCGATATTTTTATAATATTAGTTTGTAATCAGTTAAATAATGAATTATATAATTTATTTATTAGAGATTAAAACTTTAATTAGTCAAATTAAAATTAAAATTGTTTAATGACTAAGCCTAAAATCATGGAGAACATGACAAATAAGCAAATTTACTTCTCAAATAATAGTATCGATTAATATAGATAATAAGGAAAGCAAATATCTATAGAATAGATTGCAAAATAGTTTTGAATATTTTATTTTTCATAGACATTATACTTACATATAAGAAAATCATAAAAATCATGGTACAAATATCATATTTAAAATTTATAATACATTCACGAAATAGTAAACATATCATTTATGGATCTAATATATATCATCTATACAATTTAGAATAGGATTAAGTATATGATAACTATTGATAAGATAATAATACTAAACTTTACAAGATAAAGTTATGTTTTAAATAATTTGACATGATAATATATAATTCATAAGTTTGATATATTATATTGTAAAGTTTGATATATATAATTCATGGGTTTAATATACCTAATAAAATGATTATATATATATATATATATATATATACTTTATAGTCTGATAAAATTGTATATTGTCATATCATATCTTAAAATTGTTTTTACATAATGTTGTAATAGTATTGATTTGATTTATATATAATAATAGTCTACTGATTTGTCTACTTTATATCGTTTGACTAATACATTTGTTTGTCTATCAAATAAATTAAATTGTAATGTGTTTATATCATTTAAATCAAATAAATTCTAGTCTAGTCTAGTCGGCAGTCTAATCTTAAGTGTCATTTAGTCACATATAAGTTATAACTCATCAACACTTGTCAATTCACATTTAAAAGATTAATAGTAAACCGGGCTTCTACCTCTAGTGGTAAAAGACTTACAGCCATGAGTACCGTCACCTGAGTTCGAATCCCGGCCACTGGATCACTTATGTGAGGGCCAGGATACCTCTGTATAAATCAAAAAAAAAGATTAATAGTGAATCAAATTATAATGTTTTTCATTTAAACGTGTTCTCAAATCTCTTATATATTAATTGAGAAACATTACAACATTTTTTGTTAATCACGTGTCATCGTTATGATAATTTTTAGAATCTTTAGAAAAAATAGGTTGGTCCATATAAACTTATATTATATATACTATCAATAGAATTCTGCATTTAGTTTTTAGAATTATTTACAAGAAAATGTCATTGTTTTTTCATTTTATATTTATAATTAATTTGCCTGCTATATTTATAACCAATCATAAATAATATTTATTTTTTTCTTAATTATCGTCAAACAGTATAAAGATAAAGGGTGTGTACTGATTTAAACCTAGACTTATACAAATAAAAATACAATGTCAGGTTACATATTTTAACTTAGTGTTATATGAAACATACAAATAATACAAATAATTATTAAAAATTTGGGAATTATAGTGGTATATTATTTTATTAATTGTGATGATAAAATTTGTTTAACAGTATCGAAAAATGAAACCAATTAATATTCTATCACTTTCAAAACTTCTCAATTATATATATATATATATATATTATAAATTAGCATATGATTATTACATTTATATCTCAATACCTATCATCCTAAACATATAAAACAACTACACATATACAACAAAAAAAAACACATTATATATTTGTTTTGAAAAATATACATGTTATAAAATAAAATATGTTATAAAATAAAATATTTCAAAAAGAAACAATCCCGCACTTTAAAAGTACAAGTCAAAATCTAGTAAAAATATATTTTATGAATCATTCTACTGGGTGACACATAACATAGATTATGTGTTAGTGTTTCAAAAAAAAAATTATGTGTTATAATGTTTTTCAATTAAGTATATAAGGGATGTGTATTATGATAGGTTCACCAACCAATAGGATTTTATTATTTCAAATTCGATATCTTTTAAAAAAAGAAACAAAATATTGTCAAGTTATAAAAAAAAATAAAAAAAAATAGTAGTTACAAAAAAAAAAAATTTTAAAAACATATTTCTAACGTCGTCAGCAAAATATTAAACCTTAAACTCTTGGGTAAACCCTAAACCCTTGGGTAAACCCTAAACCCTTGGATAAATCCTAAACTCTAAATAAAAAATACTAAAACTCTAAACCCTTAGCCCTAAATCCTAAGCCCTAAACCCTTGAGTGTTTTAGTGTTTAGTGATTTTGATTCAGAGTTTAAGATTTATCCTAGAGTTTAGGGTTTAGGGTTTAAAATTTAGGGTTTATGGATTAGGATTTAGAGTTTAATGTTTTGCTGACGACGTTAAAAATATTTTTTTTTTGTAATTACTACTGTTTTTTATTTATTTCTTTTTACTTTTTAATTTTAAAAACATAATAGTATAATTTAACAATATTTTGTTTCTTTTTTAAAAAAATATTGAATATGAAATAACACAATTCTATTGGTTGGTGAACCTCTGGGTTCACCCAATAAATAATAAGTCTTCCCAAAATTGCTAGATTTATTTTCTTGTAATGAAATATATAAGGGATGTGTATCTTAATGGATATTCTCTAAATTGCTAGATTTATTTACTTATAATGCATGTACCAATAATGGGATGTTGATAATAATAGTTCAAGTGATGTTAACTCAGAATTGCTTCTTAATTTTTTGTCACAAAACTAGAAAAACAACGTGTAAGTAAAACTCAACAAAGCCAGTGGTGCTTGGCTCGGGCTTGGTACTTGGCTCTCTCTTTTTTAACAGGTATCGAGTTTGTTTCCTCTTGAGTTCTCCCAGCTTTAGTTTAATCTGGGCGGTTTAGCCTTCTTTGTATGTCCGCTGAGCCTTTTTAATTTCGAATAAAAAGTAGTACTTGCAAAGAAAAAAAAAACAAAGCCAGTGGTCAGTGCTTGCAAGTGGCTCACACGCGCTTACACACCGCGTAGAGACCTTTTCGTCGACATCATTGTCTCTCGATTTTAACAATTTTATTATTATTAATTTCCCCTCAAAAATTAATACTGATAAAACGTTCCTTTTCAGTGTCCTCTCACTTTCTTTCGACGAAGGAACCTTCATTCACTTTTCGATTTTTGATCGCTGCTTCGAAGAACCAATCAAAACCCTAGAAGACGACGACGAAGAAGACGACGACTCGTTCTCCTCCTCAATCATAACTCCAAACTCAGCTCTCTCGAATCTCCAGATCGCGAAAACCCGAGCTTAACCGAAGCGATGAAACCGGTTCAATCCGCTCCGGTTAAGAGCCGTCCCCGCCGCCGCCCAGACCTCTCCTTACCTCTCCCTCAGCGCGACGTCTCCCTCGCCGTCCCTCTCCCCCTCCCACCGACATCCGGCGGCTCCTCCTCCTCCTCCTCCTCCTCCTCCTCCTCCTCCTCCGCCGCTCCGAAAAACTACTCAGATCTAGAGCGTGGGAACCGGATCGGGAGCGGAGCAGGCGGGACGGTGTACAAAGTGACACACCGTCCGAGCTCCCGCGTGTACGCGCTCAAGGTGATCTACGGAAACCACGAGGAGAACGTCCGCCGCCAGATCTGCAGAGAGATCGAGATCCTCCGAGACGTGAGCCACCAGAACATCGTCAAGTGCCACGAGATGTTCGACCAGAACGGCGAGATCCAGGTCCTGCTCGAGTTCATGGACGGAGGATCTTTAGAGAACCGCCACGTGTCGAACGAGCGTGACTTGGCCCATCTCTCTCACCAGATCTTGAACGGCTTAGCGTATCTCCACGGCCGCCATATAGTCCATAGAGATATCAAGCCCTCGAATCTGCTCATCAACTCGGATAAAATAGTCAAGATTGCTGACTTCGGAGTGAGTAGGATCTTGGCGCAGACCATGGATCCCTGCAACTCCTCTGTCGGGACGATTGCTTACATGAGTCCTGAGAGGATTAATACTGATTTGAACCAGGGGAGGTACGACGGTTACGCTGGGGATATCTGGAGCTTAGGTGTTAGCATTCTTGAGTTTTACCTTGGGAGGTTTCCTTTCAATGTGAGTAGGCAGGGGGACTGGGCGAGCCTCATGTGTGCTATCTGTATGTCGCAGCCGCCGGAAGCTCCGGCGGCTGCGTCTCCGGATTTTCGTCATTTTATCTCGTGTTGCTTGCAGAGGGAACCGGGGAGGAGGATGACTGCGACTCAGCTTTTGCAGCATCCGTTCATACGGAGGGCTGTGAGTCAGGGGCTGAACAGGTCTCCTCAGAACCTGCATCAGCTCTTGCCTCCTCCTCCTCCTCGTACTCTGTCTTCGTCTTCTTCTTCTTCCCCAACGACGTAGCGTCGTCATCTGGTTGTTGGTCAGTCTCTTTGTTCTTGAATGTTGTCCAATTTTTGCGTAAGCTTTGCGTAACTTTATCAAGAAGGGCAATGACTTTTGCTTTGTATCCCAAACTGTAGCTTTTGTTGAATTCTCATAAAGGTTATGCCTTTTCTCTGTTGTTTTCCCATTTATGCTTCTGGGTTTGCATCTCTTAAGTCTCGTGAAAAAGGATGGTTTCTATCTATTTACGGTTGATCAGGGTTTAGTTTTGTCTGATAATGTTCCTACACTAAAGCTTGATCAGACGAACTATGTTATTGTCTTGTATGTTACTGAAGGCAAAGAAACTCGTAACTCCCACTCATGTTTTGATTTTATGTTTTCCTCTGTTTTTCCACATCTCTCTCAATGAGGTTCCAAATCTTATTACCTAGTTGTTTTGTTTCACCAAGTAGTTCAGTAGGAGAGTCATTGGTTGGTTCTAAGAAATCATATGTGCAAAGCTGAACTAGTTTAATACTTGACCATCCCGAATCCTACTAATAACCATGTCTCTGGCTTTTTGTAATCCTCTGCACTCTCTAAGCTGAACTAGTTTAATACTTGTTTTTCTTGCAAAGTGTTGAGGAGTTGATTATGTCTTGTTTGACAGTCTCACTCTCAAGAGGACAGTCGTCTCTAACTAAAGACTGTATAAACAAAATCGCATGATCCGAGTAGCTTATTTTGTGGAGAAGGTCTGGTGGTTTTCTCTAGTACAAGTTACATGAAACCCAAAATAACCACCTTTGTTACAAAGGCTCATTACATGAATCAAAAGAAACATGCATGAGTTCATCTCCTTCGTTGGGGCCAAACAGTCGTATGTATATTCACATTCAAACATGTTTTGCTTTCTTTCTTAGTTCGTCAACCCATATGCTAAATTTCCCTTAAATTTTTCCTCAATTGTTTCCTCGACGGAGCTTTAGGAATGTTATCATTGAAGGACACCTTTGTTTGTTTTCTTGTAAACCACAACCTGTATGATAAACAAATTTTGCATTACTTCACGCGGGGGCGGACGCAGAGAGGACTTAGGTGTGGCACTTGCCCCACACTTAACTTTTGTATTTTCTTCAATAATTAGCTTACAGTTTATCTAAATGCCCTTATTGTATTTATTCTTTATAATGGGTGCCCCATATTCAATAAGTTGTTGGATCCACCCCTATCTTCACTCGAGCTAGTTAACCACCAATCTAGCAAAGGCAAACGGATGGACGCGAGTAGGCCTGGGCATAATATCCGTAACCCGAAATCCGAACCGAACCCGAACCGAAAAACCCGATCCGTATCCGGTCCGAAGTGTAAAAAATATCCGAATGGGTCCTGTAATGTGATACAAAACATATCCGAACCCGAAGTGTTATTAACCGAATCCGAACGGATAACTCGAAAAACCCGAAAAATCTGAAAAAATATCTGAAGAAACCGATCCGAGTGTCCAAAATAATATACAATATAATTATATGAAACATGAATATATACTTCAAATATTCAATTTCATATTTATTTTGATATGTTATCTAACAATAAGTATTTAAAATTTAAACTACTACCTTAAATACTTAATTATATATAAATAAATATATATTTCTTATGTTTTACTTTTCAATTTTAGATTTTATTTCGGGTATATCCGTACCGATCCGATATAACCCGAATCCGAATGATATATGATTACTTTATGGGTTCAATGATGTGATACAAAACCGGCCTGAACCCGATGTGTTATATCCAAACCCGACCCGTAATTGCAAATTTATTAGAATGTGACCTACGAGGTGTTATAAAAAAGAACTGAAATCCAAAAAATCCGATCCGAACGCCAACGGGTACCCAAACGCCCAGACCTAGACACGAGTCAAATGATCTGCGCTCCTTTTCGGTACGAATGCGTAAGAGAGCCAAAGACGAGAGTATAAAGAGAGCGAATACCTGGTAATGAATTAAACAGCGAAAGACCGACTGTGCCTCCATACAAAAAAAAAAAAAAAAGATGTTTAATCAGATTGAATATTTAAATCAAAAACAATTTACATTGGCAATAACCAAAAAATCAAAAGATTTCAGAGTCAAGACATAGTTATCATATTATCAGTGTCTTTTTTATTATTATTATTAGTGTCTTTATATACTCCATATCAAAAATGTGGAAATAACTGCATATTCATGTGAGAAAATGAACATTTCCACTGATATAAACGGATAAAAACAACTGAATATACTGTGAACGGAGAATTTTATCATAAGAGCACGTCCGCTGTTAGAAACCATGAATGACATGTTTTATTATTATAATTATTTATTATAATTATTATAAAAAAGTATTAGTATTATAATTATTTATTTATGTTTTATTTTCCTTAAATTAGTTAATCATCTATTTGGATGACATGTTTTTAGTATCTCATAGTTTTGTAAGAACTCATAAATAAGAAATTTTGCTCATTTCTTTTTTAATTTCATTTTTCTAAATACTAAATATTCCTCATGATACTGCTATTGAAGATGCTTAAAACAGCTAAAATTTAAAAAATCCGTATCCACTAATTTTTTTTTATATATTTTATTATCACATTAGTCATAAACCCAGAGAATGGTAAGTTTGGACATAAATGTGATTTTTCTGCCCTAAAAATGTTAATTTCTATGACAGTAAATAATGAGCAATTATCCTAAATACTATTTTTAAGTTTTGATCACAAAAATAGACCACAAAGAGTAAAATAATCAAAATATTTCATTTAATAGGTAAAAGGATCCTAATACTCTAGATACATAAAAAAATTAAAAAATTAAAAAAATAAAAAATAATAATTTTTTTTATAATTTTAGATTATATGTTTTTTAATTCAGTTTTTTTTTATAAATTTTCTTTTAAATTCCTTTTTGAATTTTTTTTAAAAAATTTTCTTTTTGTAATTCGAAAATACTTTTTGAAACTATTTTTAAAATATTTATTTTCAAACTTTTAATATTTATTTTTTATTTTATAAAATTTTAATGAAATAAACTTTTTTAGTGTTATAGTATTTCCCGTAAATAATTTTTAAAACTACAAACTCCTTCCATATAAAGCATAAAACCAAAATATCCACACGTGATAACATGTGTTGAGAGAGCGAGAGAGAGAGAGAGAGAGAGAGAGAGAGAGAAGAAACAGTGGTGTAGTGATTTTATTTGTTTTGTCGATATCAGGGAATCATCTGATACTCTCTCCTTTGATCGATTCGCTGCATCTGTAATTCCTCACGGTCCTGATCTGGCTATTTCCTGATCGTTGGATCACCCATTTAGCTTGACACATACATAACCCAATCAAGGAGTGTGTGTGTGTGTGTGTGGATCACAGAGAGAGAGGGAATGAACGGTGAGGTCGTCGCGGCTTCAGCAGAGCCATCTCCGCCTCTGGAATGGAGATTCTCCCAGGTCTTCGGTGAACGAAGCGCCGGTGAAGAAGTTCACGAAGGTAACAAAAACTCAGCTATCGATTTTGGATCGTTGAAATTAGGGTTTTGAATTTGGATACGGGTCTATCGAATTAATCACGTTTTCATTGATGGGTCATTCGAAAGTTTTGATTTTTTTTGTATCTTAATGGTTATAGGATGCTTGTGAGTTGTGGCTAGATTCCACTGTGTTGTTTCATTGTGAGTGGGAATGTTGTTGTTCTGTTATGCTTTGTGGCTAGATTCGATTTTGTTGCTTCGTTATGAGTGTTGAGGAATGTTATTCTGAATTGTAGTTGAAATATGCTCAGAACTGTAGCTGGTGTTTTCCTCTGCAGTTGATGTGATTTCAGCTATCCAGTTTGATAACTCCGGCGACCACCTCGCTACTGGGGACCGTGGAGGAAGGGTTGTTCTTTTCGAGAGAACCGATGCCAAGAATGTAATGTCTCTGCTTCTTGCCACTTGTAAGCGATTTTTTTTCTGAAAGAAGATGGGAAAAACTTGACGTTTTTGTTGCATGCTATCGATTACAGAGCAGTGGAGGAGCTAGAAGGGATCTTGAAGAAGCAGACTATCCACTAAGGCACCCCGAGTTTCGTTATAAAACAGAGTTTCAGAGTCATGACCCTGAGGTATTATGATCTTCTTACTCTGTTTTCATACTTATGTGTGAATGTGTATGTTCGTGTTTTGATGCTTGATCTCTCTCCACCAGTTTGATTATCTCAAGAGTTTGGAGATAGAGGAGAAAATAAACAAAATCAGATGGTGTCAAACAGCGAATGGCGCTCTTTTTCTCCTATCCACAAACGATAAAACCATCAAGTTTTGGAAGGTGAGCACATCTTTTATTTATTTGCTGGCCTCTGAATGACATAATGTTTGTTTCTGGAAATGTAGGGTTTAGAACGATAAAGTTGATACTTTAATAGCCAATCTTGAGAATGTTGGAATATGAACGCTCTGGCCTGTTTGTTGGGTTTGCTTACTATATATAGATGGTAGTTCTAAATCCTTAATGTTGTAAAGAGTTTCTGTTTGAATTGTTTTCTGTCAGTAACCTGTTGAGATGAGTATGTAGAGTTGACTCTATCCTCTTCTTGCTTATTTGAGTTTAACAGGTTCAAGACAAGAAGATCAAAAAGATTTGTGATGTAAATTCAGATCCTTCAAGAACGGTTGTGAACGGAGAAGTACCTGAAGCGAACAGCTCATCGCTGCGGTTGCCAGTGGTAGTTGTACTCTCAACAATTTGTTTTGCACATTTAACAGTCTAGTATGAGCACGAACTGCATCTGATTCAATTCGCTCGAATTTACAGTTCATTGGTGTTCGACTTGTGCTTTTTAGTACTAATCTCCCCTGCATTTCCCCGTTCCATGACCTTTGATTAGGAATTTGATTCTTAAGTCATGCAAAATCACTTAATATTGCTCATGTGTAGACTAATAGTTCATTTGGCATATACAGGTAACAAGTCATGAGTCGAGCCCTGTGGCTAGATGTCGAAGAGTATATTCTCATGCTCATGATTATCATATCAATTCAATCTCAAATAATAGGTATGTTATTCATATTCATCCCTTTAGAATTTTACTTGCTTCCTTCGTACTATCAACTGCCTTCTTACTCTAATGTTTTGGTCCTAATAATTTTTCTATTAAAATCAGTGACGGAGAAACATTTATTTCTGCTGATGATTTGCGAATAAATCTTTGGAATCTGGAGATTACCAATCAAAGTTTCAATATTGTTGATGTCAAGCCTGAGAAAATGGAAGATCTATCTGGTAAGCCCTGGTTTACTGTTCCAGTATGTTCCTTGAATGCTACATCTTGTGTAAACTGCTACCACATTCGTTCTTGCAGAGGTTATCACATCAGCAGAGTTTCATCCTACGCATTGCAACATGTTAGCTTATAGCAGTTCTAAAGGCTCAATACGCTTGATTGATTTGCGCCAATCAGCTTTATGTGATTCACATTCCAAATTGTAAGTTTTGACGACTGGCAAATTCTGAAGAGTTGTCTAGCAGCAAAAGGCTTAACATTGTTTTTGTTTCTGTAAGGTTTGAGGAACCAGAAGCAGCTGGTTCTAAATCGTTCTTCACTGAGATTATTGCTTCAGTGTCAGACATCAAATTTGCAAAAGAAGGAAGATACTTACTTAGCCGTGACTACATGACACTTAAGGTCCATACCTTTACATTGTTTCCATTGGCATTAGATATGAGAACGCCATTAAAGCTATCGATGGCTGGTTTCAAATTCTAAGGTTTATGTTTTTTTTTTTTTGCATATCAGTTATGGGACATCAACATGGATTCAGGTCCGGTATCAACTTTCCAGGTTCATGAACATCTGAAACCGAAGGTAAGTTTCCTGTACTTTTGAGAGAGATGTTTCCTGTACTTTTGAGAGAGATGCAGTTAATGAGTTGATGCATGGCTGATTGGTACTCCTCTTTTCCTTTGGCCATCTTCAGCTCTGTGATTTATATGAAAATGATTCCATATTTGACAAGTTCGAGTGTTGTATAAGTGGCAATGGATTGCGAGCAGCTACTGGTTCTTACAGGTATGACATGTAAAGCATAATATATTTTCTGTTCTTGAGATTTTCAAAAGACTGATTCCTTCTCTATCCAGCAATTTGTTCCGTGTGTTTGGTGTTTCCCCGGGAAGCACCGAGACTGCAAGCTTAGAAGCAAGCAGAAATCCAACGAGGTAAACTTGAGTAAAGCTATGAAGAGCTAATGTGCTCGATCTTCTCTTTTTACTCAATCCTGATGAAATGGAATTGTTTGATGTTGTTTTATCATAGGAGACATGTCCCAGTTCCCTCGAGTCCATTCAAAGCACTAAGCCGTGTTGTAAGTAGAGGTTAGTGGCTCTCTTTCTCTCCTTTCTCATTTAAGAAACTGACATCAAATGAGTAATGGTGAAAGCAGGATCAGAGAGTGCTGGAGTCGATGGGAATAGCGATGCACTTGATTACACAACAAAGTTGCTGCATCTTGCTTGGCATCCAAGCGAGAACTCAATTGCCTGCGCTTCTGGAAATAGCTTGTACATGTACTATGCTTAACACCCACACTCAGCAAAGAAAAAAAGTAGATAAAAAGGAGCAGTTTCTCTGCTCTAGACTCTGTTTTTCTAGGTTCTTTATGGTGCTTCGTAGGGAGTGCTATATGCATCATCATTATTATTATCATCGGTCACATAAGCTTTGTAATCATCATGTTGGACTTTTGGGTAAATGGCAGGCAATCAGTGAAAACCAATCTTGGAAGTGTACAGATTCACTTGTGCACCTTGGAAACTACTTTATAGGCAAAGAAAAATGTAAAAATCCGATTTTAAAAAATCGTGATTTTAGTTAAGCTAATCGTATATGACTTTTGGATTGGAGATATGTATTAGTTTGTTTACAATCTTTTTCTGGTCTTGGTGTAATCATTGTTTTATTGATTCTTTTGTTAGACTTGTTTCTCCTTTGTTAACTTATTGAAAATGAAATACATTTCATTTACTAATGTTTAGTAAAACCCTCCAAAGTAGCACTGTTCAATTTCATTTACTAACGTAATTTTCTTATTTATTATTTTGGCTTATAAAAATTTTGAATATATAAATGAATTATTTCAATTTTCCTCCTAAACAAATACTCCATCTGTTTTATGAAAAATGCCATTTTAACATTTTTTACACACTAAATGATTAAAATGCATGTTTTATTAATTAAATTTATTTAACTGATTATATTTGAGATAAATAAAATTATTTATATGATTAAAATATTTTGTAACTAATATTAAGTTTAAAGTCAATATAAATTGCATCGAAAATTTAAAATTATTGTTTTGTAATCATTAAACAAATAAAGTAATTAATTTCAAAATAACACATGTGTGGGGCAAAAAAAAACATTAAGAACGGGGAGAAGATCAAATGGATTTTGAAATGGACATGCATTCGCTAAAGTCAACAGGAATCAGATTCTCGTTCTGTTGTCCAGAACCAGAAATCGTAGCCGTATAAGTGACGTCAGTAACGGTCAGCGATAACGGCAGCTTAACGTGGTATAAATGGTCAAAAGACTCAAAACTGGTTTCAGACACTTGTGCGGCTCTGGTTCAGTGTATCACGATTAGAAAGTGACGGTGGTGAATGGGTGATTCGATGTTCCAAGATAGGGTTTCAAGTCTAATGATTCTTTTATCCCCCCTTTCAAAGTAAAAGAGAACTTTGCTTGTCAAGCACGCTATCTGTGTTTTTCCCTTGTCTGTTAGGGGACAAGACTCAAGTGCATCACATCGTCTGTGTTTGTGTGTGTTGTTATTTTTTACTCCTAATTAATAAAAATAAATATGGTATAACAAATTTTTGAAGAGAATATGATAATCCTCTACAAGATGATGACATAAAAACTATACGATATTCACATTTAGCGAAGTAAACAAGTCAATAGCAAAGTCCAACGCGTGAATTTTTGTCAATGAAAGGGACTGGATGAAATGAAAATTCGAAGAAACTTCGCTTTGTTCCTACTTCCTAACCAGTTTGTTTGTTTTTTCGCCAAAAGAAAACAAATAAAATAGTCATGTACCCCCATAACCAAAACTGTTAAACTCAGCTAAAACTTTGTGCGCAAAAAAACTTTATCACAATACATTTCTTAACATTTAAATTTAATATATAAAAAGTCATGTATCACTACTGAAAATTATGCATTTTTGTTACAAATTGATGACAATTCTCAGAAACAGTGTTCGAATTTATGCCACTGCAATTTTAAAGGTAAAATTTTGTATTTTCTAATTTACTGATAATATCAATTTTAAAGGTTAAAAAATGCAAAATTATTGGCAAATTTATAGAAAAAGAGACAAAATAAAGACAACAAAACATTACATCAATATAAACACTACAAGAAAACATATTTTTTACGAAGACAGAATTCGTTGTAAATTCGTCGTAAACGGGGTGTTACGACGAATTAACTTCGAAATACGTTTCGTTGTAAAACGTCCGTCGTAACAGAGATTTCGTCGTAAACGACTTGTTATGGTAAACGTCGTAAACGAGACGTAACTTTTCGTGGTAAACTCCACGTAACTCTTTCGATGTAAAGCACACGTAAATACTTTCGTTGTAAATCATTCGTAAACATTTCGATGTAAAACCCTCGTAAATCTTTCGATGTTAGTCTCTCGTAAACATTCGATGTAAACTCCATGTAATGTTTACGAGGATTTTACATCGATTCTTATTATATTATTATTAATTAGTATATAATACATTTAAATGTATATTTAATATTTGGAATTTAAAATAATTTAAATTTTAAAACGAAATATGAAAATGAAAAACATATTTAAAATAAAACATTTAAAAGTCATACAATAATATTTAAATTCATAATACAAATAGAAATATAAAAAAACCTACATATTCTCGAAGTAGTCGGTAGGGTTGCTCGGCTGTTGACGGGTTGGATCGGACTCTTGGGGATCTCGTACTGGCAACCCAAGAGCGGCTCGTCTCTCACTCAGCATTCTCTGTATAACCGGGTTTCCCACGACCATCACGTCTAGCAAATCCTCAAGAGAGTCCAAGCGAACCTGCTGTCTATCCATTCGAACTTTCATCTGAACAGTCTCTTCATCCCGTCTCGAAGTGTATGACGAAGTTGCCCTTGCAACTTCGTTAACAGAGCCTATACCGACTATCCGTCCCTTCTTTTTACGAGCCACCTATAAAATCAAAACATATATTAATATAGTTAATTAAGTTAAAATATTTAAAATAATGTAAACAAAAATTTTAAGTTGTACCTCTTCGAAGATTCTGTCGGTCTCTTCGGTGGACAATGTGACGGGTAATCCATCGGGAGACTCATGGGTTAGTTGCGTCTCCCGTTCTTCAATCCGAGCACCCACTGCTTGGAAGAGTTTCTTAGATGCAAGATCCACAAAAACTCCATCGGATGTGGCCTGAGTCATCTTGAATAGGTCAGACAGAGATGGTAAGACTCCCGTCTTCTCGAACTATAAAAAAAAATTAAATTAAATATTAAAAATTATATTAATTGAATATTTTAAAATATATATTTAAAACAAAACTTACAGCTTCTGGACGGATTCATGCATGAGGTTTTTGTCTGGTTCTGTGAAGCATGGGCAAATGACCATCTTTATCCTTCGTCCTTCGAGAAGCCGAGCACGAATTGGTTTTTTTGATCGAAGAGGGGTGCTCCCAATAGGCGATGAGGCCATCCTACACATCCTTCGTGAGCTTAGTGGGCTTTCCCTCATACCCGTAGATCTTCCACTTGTCCTTCCAATTGGAGACTGTGTTGTAGAGGCGGATCTTTGCCTTTGCAACGAATTCCGCCTTCACCCTCTCGGTGATTCCCAAAGACCAATGCCACTTTGGTGAAACACAATTTTTTTTAAAAAAATTACAATTAATAATAAATATTAAAAAGTATATGTACATATTTAAAAGTGAAAATTTAATTAAATTTAAAAATCTTACCCCAAAACATTTAAACCAAGTGATCTTAACGTAATTTGGTGTTTTGTTTCAGTTCAGATATGCCCCGTCGTAGTAACCCTTAATCGTGTGGTAGTAACCCTTAATCGTGGCGAAACGCTCTGGCTAACACGGTTGTTAAACAAATCAACATAACTGATGTAAGAAAATGTAGAAAGTGTAATATAAACGCAAGTCTCTCTCTCTGTAACACTATAAATAAACCCACCAAATATCTCCGCTTCGCATCTCTCTTTCTCACTTACCCATTCATACTGAAAGAGCCCATCTTCTTCTTCTTTTTCGTAAAAGGGACCAAGACCGACGTCGAAACTACAGTAAAAATGCAGGAGGATATGACGTCAGCAGCAGCGTATTACCCCCACCAATCGATGATCATGACCGCGAAGCAGCAGCAGCAACCGGAGTTACCGGAGCAAGAGCAGCTAAACTGCCCTCGCTGTGCCTCACCCAACACCAAGTTCTGTTACTACAACAACTACAACCTCTCACAGCCACGTCACTTCTGCAAAAACTGCCGTCGTTACTGGACCAAAGGCGGTTCCCTTCGTAACATCCCCGTCGGCGGCGGAACTCGCAAGAACAGTAGCAAACGATCCTCTGTCGGATCGTCTTCTTCTTCGTCGTCGAGCAGCAGTCCGAAGAGTAAAACGGTCGCTGTTTCCGACCAAGAGAGTAGAAACACGGGGAATTCGGGTCAGGAAATGGATCCGACCCGGATGTTATACGGGTTACCCGTTGGAGATCCGAGTGGTGGGAGTTTCAGTTCGCTGTTGGTTTCGAATATGCAGCAGATTAGAGGGGTTAACTACGAAACCGGGTCGGGTTGGTATCCGGGGATGGAGTTGGGTTTGGGTTCGGGTATTCGGAGGAATGATGACGCCGCGTTGACTGATGAACAGAATTGAGAAGAATTGAAGAATCGGGAGGGTAATTTGGTAAATTTCGTATAGATGTATATTTTAGTCGTGCCGTAGTCAATATAAACGACAAATGATGTCGGTCCATATAAGCTATTCTCACTTATTTTCTTTCTTTTCCTGATTGGCTTTTGGGAGTGTTATATGATTTCATATTTAATGAAATTATAGAATGCGACTGATAAATTGATTTTACATTTATCTGATTAGCTCTGTCATTGCTTAATTATCTAATTTATGGTATCAACCAGGCCCGGACCGGATCCATAATTTTACTATCTTTATCCAAATCCGGGTTTTCGGATATCCGGATGTCAGATATCCTCCTAAAAATTGTAATATCTGGTGGATATCCGGATCCGGATTTGGATCCTTAAAATAAATAAAAAATAATATTAATATATATATAAAATATTAACAATAATTTAAAAAATATATATATAATGTCTTTAATTATTTCTATGTATAATATTACAAAATTTACATAAAATATATATATATACTATTATAAAAATGAAAATATATTAAATAAAATTAATTTTTATATATAGATATTACTATTTTTGAAATATTTATTAATAAAACTTACGGATCCGGATATCCGGACTTAAAAATTAAGATATCCGCATTTTCGGATCGGATCCGAATCGAATCCGGATCTCGGATAAAAGTCTCATGCCTAGTATCAACCACCAATGTATGTTTGATAAAAAAAAAAAAAAAAAAAAAACCAACTACCAATGTATTTGCAAAAACCCAGCCTTAATTTCGGTATGCTATTTATAATCTTTTTAAGTTGTAGTAGTCGGAACAAATTTCTAATAGTTTCAATGTGTTTTTAAGAATTTATTTATCTTCTTTTCATAATAATATATTATAATATTAACTTGTTTTTTTTTTGTCAACTATTAACTTGTTTATTATGGTTTTAATATCAACTTGTTTATTATTGTTTTAATATATCTGATTCAATGAAATAAATAAAAAGAAAATATAGTTCGGAACTACATGTATTATCATCATTGAAGCTGAGAGAGTTGACATTATTTGTTGAAAAAAATCCACGCGTTTACATATATGACGATCACAAATCTATCCATAGTCATTGAAGACTCTCATAATCAAATCATGTGGGCAAGAAAATAGTGAAAGAAAATTCATGAAAGAAGTAAGATTGTGGTCCAGATTAGATGGATAAGTCTCTTAACTCATAAGAAATGAGAAGTCCACTTCATAGATAAGGCTGTGAAATTTGGGCGAGAAATGATTTGAAATGATGACTGATGAGTTGTTGTTATCAAACAAAGGGATTAGTTTGATATTTTTTTTTTGACCCCAATTCCCCTTAATTTAACTATATTTGTAAGAAGCTTATCATCTTACTGATAGGGGAAACACTCTTTTTATATTCCTCATGGCTAGTTTTGATTTTATGGACCACGTTACATATGTTTGGTTATTTTTTGATGGCCAAATATACATGAGCGTAAAAAAGAATGTAACAAGATGGAACATGTCTTTAGCAGTATTGCTACAAAAACAAGTCTCTTAACAATGTAATAAAAAACATGAAGTCTCTGAGGTTTGAAGCACATTGAATGTTTCAAGAACTTAAAAAATCAACCAAAGAAAGAGAGGGAGATCACATGGAGACGAAGCGGGCTTTGTACATAATGATGTACGCCATATGCCAATCACCTGTGTGTAAATTATAATAGTAACACCCAAACACAAAATGAAATAAGAAACTGTATCAAAAATTAAAACGCAGTAAAAAAACAATGGATTATAAGGTAAATGGGGTTGTTACCTCCTCCGGAGAGCTTTGTGATGTCTTCCTCGCGTTGTACGCTTGGGTAGCTATCATCATACTGAATCCATTTGCCTGTTGTCATTATGTCAATTGTTCTTAGTAAAAACTGAAACAAGGAGAGAGAGGTAAAATTTGATTAAAGAATGGGGAAACTAACCACTCTCTTGCTTAACCCATGCAACATAGTGACCAGAGTCCGCACTCCTCCCCTTGTGGGTCAGCACAGAGACCAAGTCATAGATTCCAGTCATGTGAGTCCCTTTCTCAGAAGAAGAAGCACCTGTGTTATAGCAACAAAAGAGTCTCATTAAACTAGAACATGGACAAACAAACAATCATCCAAGTAAAAGGTGTCTTAGATACAGTACCTTCCTGTTGGGCAGCGGTGGATGATTCTCCACTCTCATTTGATGGCGCCTGCAAACAAATACATAGCAAAACAATTTCTTAAAAGATTGTATACTTAAACATATGATTTGTATGAACAAAATTGATAGAGGTGTGTACCTCTGCATCGGTCATTTTCACATCGCCGTCCTTTGAGCTACTCTTAGTTTGCAGACCAAGCTTTTTCCCCTCCTCATCTCTCAGTTTCTGAAAACAAACAAATATCAGTTGATTTGGTTACACCAGCTCATACAATTTGAGCTAACCACAATAAACAGTGCAAACCTGGCGAGGAGCTTCCAGCTTCTTACGGAGTTCCTCAGAACAAAGGTCATAAATATCCAACTCCAGCGGATAATCCACTTTCTGCAACAGATTAAACAAATTGGTGTTTTGAGTTTTGACCATCCGTAATTTTTTGGTTTAAGAATCAAAAACAGAAACGTACCCTGAGAATCTTTGCTTTCTGATTAGTCTCCCTTTTCCAGAAGAAACGCACAAACTGAACCGTCAAGTACCTTCAAGATCAGGTATAAGAGATTGGAACTCGCTTAATTAGTAAAGCATGCCACAAGAGGATTACAGAGTACTGGAAGTCACAGACAAAAAGAAGAGAGTGATTACCTTGGCAAGGAATCTATAAGGGACTCCTTGAGGTAAACAGCAGTACGGCCAAGAGCAGGAGATGTTTTTTCAAGTTCTCCTTTAAGTCCCTATATTAAGATTGGTGTTAGTCTATATATCCAAGGTTTTACGCTAGCAGATAAACCCAACACTGTCCTATTATTTATATATAATATGTTGCAGACATACAAATCTAGAAAAGTCTTTATTTGGAATGATAAAGAGTCTACTCACATGTTTTAATCCTTCATGCAAGTGGTTCACCTCGTGTGATATATGGCATTTTAGAGAATATACAGATTCCGTCTCTGAGCTTTCTTCGCCACTCTCTTGACAATGAACCCTACAGAACAGAAACCAGTTACAACACAACTGAATATACAAAATCAAGATGAAGAAAAAAGAACTCAGAAATCAACATCTTCAGTTGTCAAATTCACATGAACAAGTACATCAATAAAAAACTCCACTATGATATTGCAACGTGGTCTGTAAATTTTCAATCACCCCTAATTTAATCTTTCAAGAGATAGAAAAAGAGTATGTGGACTGCTGTAACTAGACCTTTTCAAGGATTTGACCTTCTACAGATTTTGCATTGTTTACAGAGACACAAAACTAATTATATGGATGATCTACACAAATAATATGAGCCATATATGGCATTAAAGATGTGATCATTTGCATCGATACCTGCTCCGAAGATTGACACCAAAAAGAGCTTTCACAGCGTCAGAGTCTTCGCTGGAAGTTGGGGCTTTTAGGGACTGAGAGAGAGTGTACAACAGTTGCGTCCAACATTCTTCAGCATCCTGTCAGAAAAATTTAACAGCAAGGGATAAACAAACAGAAAGGTTACAGGCTTTTTTCGAGCTTGCAGTAAGAAACAAACCTGCTGCATGTGCATTCCATTCTGCAACTGACTAAACTGAGGGAATTTTTTTCTCAGTACCTGCATCAAGACCAACGTTGATATATGAGCCAAGAACTAGAAACTTCCAAATCTTATGATGAAATATGGATACTGATAATAAGAACTAGGAATAGATATTTGAGACGAGGCTTCCAGAAACTAACCATCCAGAACTGAGTAGGGGAAACAGCATTGACACTTCTATCAAGATCACCAAACAGCTCACGCGTGGCAACTGTGAGCATGTGAGAAGTCTGGTCCACATCATTGCTTCGTCCAGCAAGTGAGTAACTGTTAAGAAGGAAGCGTTGTATGAGATTGAGATGGCGTTATTGAATAAAAGACAGAGAAGGATAAGATGAGATGAACCGACTTGGATAATGCAGATTTCAACTCTGGAACAGATTTTAAGCACTGCACCGTGGAGTTCATGTAACACGTGTTCCCCAGATTGACAAGGCCCGCACTGTAACCCTGAAATCAATTGTAATTGTTAGTTAATTGATGGGACAAATTACAATGCCTAGCACAATATACAAACAAGACATGACTACCAAACCTCACAGAACACACTGATAAGGTATGCCTGCTAGTATACTGCAGAACTGCTACTAGCCTAGGTAGTTTGTTCTAGATTGAAACAATAGCAGCTAAGAAACAGCAGAGTTATAATCAGCAATAAAAAAAGATTTACCAGATTGGTGGCTTGCTCTTCTTCAGGCAGATCCTCAGCAAAAACAATAGCCTTTTCAGGAGCCTTCACTATCTCATCAGCAGTTCCCATCATCATCAGTTTTTGACCCTATCCACCAACAAACCAAACGAATAAGCACCTTTACAAAAAAAAATTAAGCAATTGAGTAAGAAAAGAAGAGAGCTTTTACATCTTTCACTCCAATAGAAGACCAATCTGCATCATCCTGCACCCAAATGAAAGGAATTGTCACCAACATTGAAATAAACAATCTGGTGAATGAACACACAGATCCTATACCTTCAAGAGGCCACCTTTGACCATGATCTTTTGCCTCTCAGGAGGAACACCAGTCAAATCATACAGCTGAGCCTTGAAGACATAAGGAGGCAGAGAAACATCAATCTCGATACCTTCAAACACCTTCTTCTGCCACTTTACGCTTACTGTAATAAAAAAAACCCATCACAAGATTAGGTCAAAGCTTCCACCTTTAACACTCTTTTACTCACATTCGTTCTCACAGGGAGAAGACAAAACAAGATCCGGTTCCAAAACTAGAGTACCACCGACAAGAAATCGAAAGAGAAGAGAGAACCTGTGAGCATCTTGAACTGAGAGGCTTCTTGCTTGATTGCTTGGAGAGAGGGCAAGGAGACAAGTTTATTCTTGTTTCTTTTGGGTTCTTCTTCTACGGAGTTCGATGGTCGTCTTGAAATATCATATGTCAGCGGCTCTTTTCTTTTGGAAGGGGCTGGGTTTACAAACCTTTGGGTCGGGTCGTGTCGGTTCCGGCCGGGTTTTTTTTTATATACAGTAGTTTCAATTAATAATTCAAAAACATTTTCGTATTTTTTTCCCATTTTATTAAAATAGAAGTACAAATAAGAGCTTGTAATTTGTTTACAACTTTATGCCACTGAATTAATTAATGAATCTATTATTAAGCGTTTTTTGTCTTTTCCAAAATTAATGTACTTCTAATCCTATTCTTTCCATGTCTTTTTCAAAAATAATAAATTCATAATAAATTCAGTAAAAATCTTTTATTTTATATATTTCATATCAATACTATAAACAGTATTGTCATTAATAATATACACAAAAAAAATAATATACACAAAAAAAAAAATTATGTAACAATATAAGTTACATTTGTCTCGCTCTCCCCCACCACTCCACACCGGAAGATTTACTTTATTTTTTTTGTGTAAATAAATAAATGTAACTTATATTGTTACAAAAAAATTTATGTGTAAATCTTATTTTTTATATGTTCCAAATTTGTAGAAGACTAGCAATCATTTTATTTCTTACGAACTTTATTAGCTAATATATCATATATAAATAGCATGTTAATTCATAGTTGTATATTTTTGTACTTTTCATTTAATATTTTTTTTCGCTATATATCTTACACGTGGATCTAATTTAATAAATGTTGACTTTGTTTATGTGATATCTAATATCAGTGATACTTTTTACGCTAAAACGAAATAATATAAAATTAAGTACAAATGTAACATTTACATTTACAAATATACATTAAATATATACACAAATTAAAATTTAAAATTAACTACCTGTGCGGTCGCACGGATCAAGGTCTAGTTTAGATATTTATAAGTCGATTGTGTATAGAAATCTGAATAATTGGAGAAAGAGTGATTATAAGAAATACATTAATCCAACAAACAAGTGTTTTAGTGGAATACTGTAAAATGAAGGTTTCATTTTTACCAACAAAAATTAGAAGTTTCAGAAAACCCCTAAATGGAAAAATATTATCATATATACTGTAATAAAAAACGCAGAAGTTTTTTTTTTTTTTTGGTTTTTAATTAATTAAATTAGTATAAAATTAGTACTAATTCTTACTTCTTAAGTATTAAGAAAATGCGCTTTGATTTGGTAATATATTATGTTTCATTTTGGATTGGTATGTAATATAATTGCGCTTTGTCTTTCTTTATACTCCCTCCGTTCCATAAAAATAGAGTTTTTGGTATTTTCACACATATTAAGAAAACACATTAAATTACCATAATAAATATATCGTTTTCTGTAATTTTAAATTTTCAATAATTTTTAACCAATAGTAATTCAATAAAGTTAATTAGTTTTCTTAAAGTTTACAATTTTTTCATAGAAAACACAAAAAATACATCTTTGTGAAACAAACTTTTTTCTAAAAAATCTATCATTAAGAAACGGATGGAGTATATTTTATATAGATATTGGATGTTTTAGTTTTTTAATATTAAATATTAAATTATTTGATTAATTATTAAAATTAGATATATAGAAAAACGATAATTTTATGATTTTTCACTAATATTACTACTTAATTTAAGAAATTTAGATTAATTTATGTTTATTTAAATTGATTTAGACTGCTTAGCCCATTTAAAACGGTTTAGATTGATTTGAATTATATAAATTAATTTTTTATTAAATTGTTTCGGATATTTCACTGTCTAAACAAATTCTTAGAACACTTGGTTTAGTATATTTTGAAACAATATCCTAAAATGAAAAATATCATTTTTATATATTGCAATTAAAAAAGCCGAAGACTTTTTGGTTTTTAGTTAATTAAATTAGATCATCAAACCCTTAATTATATAGTTTCCACTTCTTGCGTATTAAGAAAATACTTTCATTTGGGAACACTATCGTGTGTTTCATTTTGGTTTGGGTATGTAATATAATCGCGTCTGCAAACAATAGCTTTGGTCGCATCTCTTTATCTTTTTGCTCAAAGCCTTCTATCACCATCACAATCGGCGACGAAAAGTAAAATTATCGGCAGAGTTGGAGAGCAGAGCATCTTCTTGTCTCCTTAGTGACAATTGCCTTTCTGGGTTTCTCTTTTCTCGGCGACTCGCCGCTACAGTCAAAGTAAAGTTGCAATCTTTTCTTTTCTCAGCTTAGCATTTTGGACTTGGAAGAAGTAATCTGCTGCAGGGTATTGGGTTTTTATCACTGTATTGAAGTTTCGAACATCTGGGCATCCTTTTGAAATGCCAAAGTCAGCTTTTTTATTTTGTGATAGATGTTAGATTTGATCACTGTTGAAGTATCTTGGAATTGGTTTCTGTGGCAAAGACAAAAACTTTTCGAGTATTGAGTTATGGGTCTTGATGTTTGGATGGGTTATTCACTGTATCATCAGGTTACTTATCTTGCTTAATAATTGATGAACATGTTCACTAGCTTATAGGAATCACTTGCAATTCTGGTGGATGATCAAACAGATAGGATATGGTCTCTATTTTCACAGAGTTTTACATTGCTTAGGAAAATTCCAACTTTAATGTTCATGTTACGGCAGAGATTTGATCTGAGATTTGTCTGGATGCCCTGATGCGTTTTTATTTGCTTGATTCCTCTATTTTGTGCATTTTCTTGGTAGATGAAGTCTAGTGATACATGTCTGAGGAACTGAAGTGTTGCTGCTGGTCTCTTGTATGATGATTGCTATAACAGAGATTTGATTTGAGATTAGTCTGGATTTCCTTTTATTATTTTTCTTCAGAACCTGATGTATTTTTAGTTTTTTACTAGCTTGATGCCTCTATTTTCAGCATTTTATTGGTAGATAAAGTCTAGTATCCCATTGGTATGTTGCTAGTGGTTTCTTACATCTAAATTTATTTGTTGGGCTTGTCCTAATCGTGGTATCGTTTGTCTCTGTTGCAACACTAGGTTGTCATCTCCGGTATTATACCAAGTGTAATACACAGTTGCTGCTAGTCAGCAGAAGAAAAGCTACGGTGGTGTTAAGACTGTGATGCTGAATGTTTGGTGGGCTGGGGATGAATCCTTCAATGGATGATATTAACTTAATCCAGCAGGCGCAAAGGCACCAGCTTGTCGTCACCAATCTTGGAGAAGAGATTGATTTAGAAATTGGAACTGGAGAGGACGAAGCCGCTTTCGCCACCAATTCATTGATCGGAGGGACTACAAGGGAGCCTTCCACCGGGGAACATGATGAGACAAAGCATATGGTTTTGGTATCTGATCTTCAGGGGGAGGATCAAGATATGTCTAAAGGGCAGCCGTCGGCGAAGAGAAAGAAGAAAGTTGTTAAACGGTGGAGAGAGGAGTGGGCTGACACGTACAAGTGGGCTTATGTGGACATGAAAGAAGGAACGGCGAGGATCTTCTGTTCCGTTTGCAGAGAGTATGGTCGAAAACATCGGAGGAATCCGTATGGGAATGAAGGTAGTAGAAACATGCAGATGAGTGCGTTGGAAGAACACAACAATAGTTTGCTGCACAAAGAGGCTCTCCGTCTCCAAACTGCTTCCAAAGATAAGATTGTTGTTGACAAGCCCATTTATGTGAAGAGTAAGTTTTATTTACAATGTTATGTTATCTTTCCTTTGCTTATTGTTATGTTAACTGTTTGTACTTTTCTCTCTCAATGAAGCTCTTATGTCGAAGAGTGCTGGTTCAATTGTGGAGGGTGCACTGAAGCGAGATCCTAATGAGATTGAATTTATTCAGTCTGTACAAGAATCTGTGCATGCTCTAGAGCGGGTAATTGCAAAAAATTCTCAGTAAGTTTACGATATGCTTTATCATCTTTGTGAAATAGATTTCAGCAGATTAGGTCCAACTCATAAGGTTTTGCATTCTGATTCGTTTCAGTTATGTCAACATTATGGAGCGGCTATTAGAACCTGAGCGTATGATAGTGTTCCGGGTTCCGTGGATTGATGACCGAGGTGAAACACATGTAAACAGAGGCTTTAGAGTTCAGTTTAATCAAGCACTGGGACCATGTAGAGGAGGTATCCGGTTTCATCCATCCATGAACTTAAGCATCGCCAAGTTTCTCGGCTTTCAGCAGGTACAATGTCATCCATCAGTTATATGTATGATTTTAATTGTTAGTTGTAATGATTTGTAATCCTTCACAGACGTTAAAAAATGCGCTGTCACCATATAAACTTGGAGGGGCTTCTGGAGGAAGCGACTTTGATCCTAAAGGAAGAAGTGACAATGAGGTGACACCTTAACCCCTTGCTTTTTCCTTTTGTCCCTGCAAGTGATCTTCTACAGATGTTCTGATGTACTGTTTTGATACATACACAGCTTATGAGATTTTGCCAAAGTTTCATGGATGAAATGTACAGATATATGGGTCCGGACAAAGTAAGTAGAATAGTCTTTTCCCTTTAGGAAGTCTATTCTTTCGGAAATGATTTCTAACCTATTACGGTTTGCTAGGATCTTCCGTCAGAGGAGGTTGGTGTTGGTACTCGAGAAATGGGATATCTTTTCGGACAGTACAGACGACTTGCTGGTCAGTTTCAGGTACTTAAATGTCCAGTAATCATTTGTTTGCATCAGTTTTTGCTGCTGGGAGATTATAAAGAGTTTTGGCTGTTATACCTTTGTGTCAATTACTTATGCAGGGAAGTTTTACAGGACCACGGATATATTGGGCTACTTCTAGCCTCAGAACCGAAGCTAGTGGCTATGGCGTGGTAAGGATCTTTTTTTTCCAAGTGCACACACTCTACAGTTGCTGTATATGAGTACTGTTCACATGGTTTAACTGCAAATGAACTCATATTCATTTTGTTTCTTCCAGGTGTACTTTGCACGACTTATGCTTGCAGATATGAATAAGGAAATAAAGGGATTAAGGTTTATTTCTTGATCATTTTTGAATATGTGTTCTTCATTGGTGTTCTGCTAGCTACCAATGTTTTTTTTTTCCTCTGGATCTTAGAGTTTACCTAATCAGCAATTTTTTTTATTTCAGATGTGTTGTGAGCGGTTGCGGAAAGATAGCGATGCATGTTGTAGAGAAGCTAATTGCTTGTGGGGCTCATCCTGTTACAGTTTCAGGTGATTCACTCACCTAATCGTTTCAGATTTACAGCAACCATCATGTGTAGCTTTTACGCCATTTTGTTTTTGTCATCAATCATCATCTCATGCTTCTCTAAGGTGCATTTTAATTGAACAGTCAAACGACGTGGCTCTAGATCTCAGGTTCTTACTGAAGCAAACTTTTTGCAGATTCAAAAGGATATTTGGTGGATGACGATGGATTTGATTATATGAAACTTGCGTTTTTGAGAGAGATAAAATCCCAGCAGAGAAGTCTGAGGTACATACTTTTCAACAATATTTTGGCTAAAAATTATATAGAACCCAACTGTACACTCATCTGATGTGCAGAGACTATTCAAAGACCTATGCAAGAGCCAAATACTTTGATGAAGTAAAACCGTGGAATGAAAGGTGTGATGTGGCGTTCCCCTGTGCGTCTCAGAATGAAGTTGATCAAGCAGATGCCATTAATCTGGTCAATGCTGGCTGTCGCTTACTAGTAGAAGGTAGAGGTTTCTTATATTATTTGAGCAAATAGTTTTCAGAGCTTGTCTTCTCTTTTTGATTTTTATGCAACTTGTTCTAAGTTTAGGAATTTGTTTTTTTTTTCTATAGGTTCAAACATGCCGTGTACAGCTGAAGCAGTAGATGTTTTCAGAAAGGCGAATGTTCTGATTGCTCCTGCCATTGCTGCTGGAGCTGGAGGAGTGAGTTCTTCTTTAACTCATCTTACATTTACCTTTACCTTATTAGTCTCCCACCATTAAGTACACAGAGTTCATAGATTGTCTAAAGGATGATGATAGGTAAATTTGTTTAACTCTGTTGAAGGTTGCTGCCGGAGAAATTGAAGTACTCCGTGAATCTAATTCAATGCAATGGTCAGCAGAAGATTTTGAGTCTAGATTACAGGTAGCAACAGCTCTCACATTTCTTTTGGAAGTTTTGGCCTCTGTGGTAATTGCCAATTAAGATAATTGCTCTGGTATATGATGACAGGAAGCACTGAAGCAGACTTATGAGAAAGCTCTTAAAGCAGCTAATGATTTCGGTTATCAGAAAGAGAGTCCTGAGTAAGTTTGTCTAAGATGGTTTGTACTATTGAAGGTTAAAAAGTGGTTACTAAGAAATGTTTTTTTTTTTCTTGTCCAGGGCTCTTCTGCACGGAGCAACAATTGCAGCTTTTTTGAACATAGCTCAAGCTATGACAGACCAAGGTTGTGTTTAGCTGCTATAAAATGATCCTGCATCTAAGAGTCCCGGCAGGATTTCCGTCTTAAAATCTATATCAAAGATGGCGTATTGGACTCTCTGTAACATATGTCATTATTTACAAACTATATACTTTGATAGCATTAATATTTATCAGCTATATAAACATGGCTTTCGATTGCTTTATATGGTGTTCTTTGACTTCATATGTAAAAAGAATGAAACATACTAATGGCTTATTCTTCAACAAGTTTTCTAAATAAGATTCAACTGTTTGTCTTTTAGGATTTGATCTGATTGGCGCTGATCCTAAACAAAAGAAGTTACAAAAACAGTAGCATTTTCTTATAATTTGTTCTTATAAATGAACAGACGGTGAAGGGGACTTTTTAAGATAAAGACAAATGTAACTCTCCGGGTACTCTTGAGCAGATCAAAGCTGGGGAAAAAACTGTGGATATGGAGATTGAATGCTGGTCAGTCTCTTGCATCCTCATCTCTATCCAGAAAAGAGCTTTAACAATCATTATATAAGGCTTCCTAGCTTCAGGCCCTTGCATCAGATTTCTCCGCCAAATAGTGCTCAAGCATGTCTTCTTCATCATCTGTATCAAGTAAACAAGAATATGATCATTGAGAAACATTACTTGTTCATGGAATAACTGGCGTGCAAAACCAAAACAGAAAGACCATTTTACCTTCAAAGTCTTCGTCTTCAAAGTCAATGTCTTCATCATCTTCCTCCTCCGATTCTTGATCAGCAGTGACCACTGTTCCTCTCTGAAAATTGGCACAAGACATATAGATGGCTAACAACAACGCTATCTGTTTAGAAAAAGTAGTTGCAACAAAGATTCTGAGAAATACCGCTTTGCCACTCTCGAACCACTGTCTTCCTGTAAGCTTCTTCTCCTTAGGAGCCGTAAGAGCAGACTCCGGCATCAGCCTTGGAAGTTTATTCAAAAGGCCATAGATTAAATGTTAGTAACTCTAGAAACCAATAACAAAGCGCATATATTGGTGCATAAGCGCAAGGAAAAATTACTCACTTGGCACGTTCAAGTGCAAGCTCTGCCTCGTATCTCTCTCTCCATGCCACAAATGTCTCCAGCGTAACAGGTTCTCCATGAGGAACGATAACCTGTATCAAGAAATTTAGTGAGAGAGAGAGAACAAAACAGAAGAACGCATAGCCCATGAAGAGCAGCCTGCAATACCTCATCCTCTTTGGCGGCTTCTTCCTCGGCATAGTCATCCCCATCATCTTGCCCATAGTGTTCAGACAACCAGTCCTTTGCTGATGAGACCAATGTATACATCATGGCCATGCCAAGATTTTCAGTTGCCTGTGTAAACGGTAACATAAAGTTGTTAGTTCCAATGCTAACACACACACATTAAAAACTGAATAGCGTAGAGGGTCTATGATTCAGGAAGCTATTGACCAGAGAGATCTTTCCCATATTTAGGCAAAGAAAATTAACGATACAAGAGAGATTTTACCTCCTGTTCAAGCTTCTCTTTTAGGATTGTGAGGTCACCAACATGGATTCCTCGGATACTGGAATAGCAGTAATGAATGTCATCATCATATATATATATATATATATCAATATTATCTCGATAAAATGGTAAACTAAAACTATACCTTTTAACATCCAAAAGAGGTGCCTCGTCCGGGTAATTTTCTGTGTGCGAGAAAACCAAACCAAGCTGAACTGCAAGACAAAATGAGCGCTCTAAGACTGAGAAAAACCACAGAAGAGAGAGGCATATACGATAGAACAAGGGATCTTTTTCTTAAAGAGTAGTAGTAACCTGGTGGGATTGATGATGACTCCTCTAGATCATCATCCTATTGAGAATCAGGAGAATGGGAAAACACTTAAAAAGAGGATATATTTAAGCTGAACAAAGAAGCATTTGTCTACACTTATAACACACAAGCCTTTCCTCATACAGCAGGAACTAAACAAGTAATGGAGGAACTAAAGGAAAAGAGATGAAGGGTGTGTGAGTGAGTGAGCTAATAATACCTGAGGAGTGACTGTAATCTGAAAGCATCGGTTTGAAGTATTAAGCCCACTTTCACTAGAATGAATCTCTGTCCACAATAATAAAGAATTCAATTTTCGATGATGAAGAACAGACAAAGGAAGCTAAAAATCTTAAAAGACAAAACCTTTGAAGTCATCAGCAAGTATAGATTCAAGAGCTTCAATCTCCATCTCCTGTTCCTCCTTATACTCTACAAAAGAGATACACACCAAACAAATTCTAAATCTAATTTACAAGGAATTAAGATCAATTCGAATCCAATTGATCTTCCATGGGGGGTGAAGATTTGATCGAACTTACCCGTCATGATGCCCAAATTTGAAAGCTTTTGAGATTTTGTCCGTCTGAATTATCGAACTCCACAGTGAGTCGCCGTGGCGAGAGAGAGAGAGAGAGAGAGAGAGATTGACCTAAAGGAGAGAACTTTACGATTCTCAAAACGGCATCGTTTTCTTTACTTTGTAAACGGTATCGTTTTAGTTTAAACAAGAAACGATTGCGTTTTCGTTATTTTGAAACGGTGCCGTTTTTAAGAAAATTGTGAAAGGAACGACGACCTTTCCTCTCTACCCTCGCGGTCCCTGTCTCTCCCGACACACTCTTCTCCGAGTCGCCGGAGCAAAAGCCCTTCTTTCAAGCCAAAGTAACTCTTGTTCTGGTCTGTTCTGTTCAGAGAGCCTTTGTCTCGATCCGTTATAACGTGGTGAGTGTCCTTTTCTCAACTATTTGTATCTTAATTTTGATCATTTATCCATAAGGGTTTTTTACTTATGTTCTTAATTGAGTCTTACTGTCTTGTTTTCTTGTGAAGGGAAGACAAAAAATACAAGTAATAGTGTCTTTAATGGACAAGATCAGCGAGTTACCTGACGAACTGTTGTTGAAGATATTATCAATCGTTCCGACAAAGGTTGCTGTCTCCACCAGCATCTTGTCTAAACGATGGAGGTTTCTCTGGATGTGGCTGCCTAAACTAACTCGAGTACAGTGATGATCAAGGCAAATCACTCCTTGCGCTTCGAGATTTCATCAACAAGAGTCTGCCCTTGCATAGATCTCCAGTCATAGAAAGGTTGTGCATTGAGTTATGGGAGTCAAATGATTCGAAAGTTAACCCTGAAGATATCAAACTCTGGGTTGAAACCGCGGTTTTTTTTTTTTTTTTTTGGTTTCTTTACTTGTGAATCGCTCGTGGTTTTGAAACTTAGGTATATGACTCTCATGGATGTTCCTTCTACGGGTGGTTGTTGTCTTCCCTCTATGAAAACTCTGCAGCTCGAAAGCCTGACGTACGTAGGTGTAGACTCTCTTCAGAACCTTCTCTCTTTGTGTCCCTTTCTTGAAGATCTAGAGGTGCGTTTCATCCAAGATGACTATCCGCAAATGTTCGCTGTTATCTTCCCGTTGTTGCTGAAGTTAACACTCTCTTTGCCTGACTGTGAATGGGACTTCGATGAGTATGAGATAGACACTCCTTTTCTGGAGTATCTCAAACTTGAGGATTGGAATGAGAGTCATTGGTTGTTTAAGAAGAATATGCCTACTCTTAGGGAAGCGTATGTCCGAGTTGAATCCTATGCTTTCAAGAGCGTTGTTAGATCAATCACATCTGTCAAGCGTCTTACCATATGCTCAGAGGTGGAGGAGGATCAGGATGTGTATGGTTTTGTTTTCGATCAGCTTGAACATCTGGAGCTGTGTGTGTGCAAAGATGATTCTTTGAATCTCCTTCCGCAGTTCCTCAACGATTCGCCTAACTTACGAGTGTTGGACATCTCTATCATCATTATTTTAATCTAATTGTTCTTCTTATGCTTGGTCTTTAGTGCCATGGAGATATAAAGACTGATGATAAGTTTGCGTGTTACAAACTAAGCTGTGTTCCTGAATGCGTGCTGCCGAGTCTACAAGTTTTCAACTGGTCACGGTACATTGGGAGACCGCGAGATAGAGACATTTCGTTTTACGTGTTGAGAAACGCTCCCAACTTAAGGACAGCAACTTTCACGTTTGAACAAGGTGTTCCAAACCCTAAGATACTCAAAATGGAGTTGACACTTTTCCCCCCAGCTTCAAGCACATGTGAGCTCGTGTTTGTTGAGTGAATCATATCATTTTAGATGTTTCGTTTTGTCAATTTTTCTAGTTTCATCTGTTCTTGTGTGTGTCCAACAAAGGTCAGATCGATGTTTCATTTGTATAACAGAAGTTTGACTATCTATTCAATGCATGAATGTGTATGACAAAACCGGGTTTAGAGTTTTAGGGTTTAGTGTTTTTATTTAGAGTTTAAGATTTATCCAAGGGTTTGGGGTTTACCCATGGGTTTAGAGTTTATCCAAGGGTTTAGGTTTACCCAAAGGTTTAGGGTTTAGAATTTAGGGTTTAGGGATTAGGATTTAGGGTTTAGTGTTTTGCTGACGAAGTTAAAAAGATTTTTTTTAATTTTTTTTGTGTAACTGCTTTTTTTTTTACTTATTTTTTAAAATCATAATATAACTTGATAATATTTTGTTTTCTTTTTTAAAAGATATCGAATTTGAAATAATGAAATCATATTGGCCAGTGAACCTAAGAATAACTCATATTCTAATATGCTCATTCACGCTAACATTTGCTATTTTCCTCTATCTCTTAAACCCTTCCATGTCAAGCAGCTCGAGTGCATTTCTTGGCATGCATTTTTCAGTTCGTATTGGCCCGAGGCGACCAATTTGCCAGGCTTGTGTATGTTGCGAAGTTGCTGCAGTTTTTATAAAATAAAAAGCTCGACTAATAAAGAAAGAAGAATAATAAAGAAAGTCCTTTGTAGCCACATAGAAAATGGGATTAAACTACATCAAATCAAACCGAGCCACGACAATTCGGACATGTTCGTCTAGGATCATTTGTAAGCCAAGAATCAATACAAAAACGATGAAAAACATGTCCACACTTGTTTAATCTCCTAATCTCATGATCATCATCGTACTCTTCCAAACAAATTGGGCAAGAACTTTTACCACATCCTCCTCCTCCTTCTTCTTCTACTTTGATATCTTTGAACAATATGACTTTCGGCAAAGGAAGCTGTTGTCCGGTTTCAATGTCTTGTTGAGGAGTTTGGTGGATTGGCTCGAGAGGTAATCCCATGTGATCATTCTTACCGCAATAGTAACAAACGATGAGCATTATTACTAGAAAAACTGTTAGTTCCATTGGGTGTGACTCGTTCAAGTGCTTCCATAGCGATTCATGAGACTGATCCATATCGTCACACTACTTTCTTTTTTTATTATTCCTTTACCAGAAAATTATTAAAACCCTGAGTTTTTTCTTAAACCATGCATCAGGAAGAAAAAAAAAATATATCTCAAATTCCAGTTAGAGTTTTATTTATCTTATCCTTCTGTTTGTTATTTTCTTGAAATCCTAATCATGTGAGAAATACACGGTGTTGAAATTAATCAATCCTAATCATGTGAAAAAAAAAACTGAAAACACGATTTTTAAGGATCCGATGATATAAGTTATCATGAAGATTTTCTTTTGATATCAAAGTTTCAAAAAAAAAAAAAAAGATTTTCTTTTGATTTTTAAGTTCCGCAGATGTACAATTTTTTAAGCTGTGGAGTTGACCGGCCGGATAGAGTATAACCCAGCGGTAAAAACTCTATATTGTACCGATAGTGTTAGAGCACTTCCTTTGAGGGTTCTTAATCCAGTAACTCATAAATGAAAAGCAATAAAAATAAGAAGTTGGAAAAAAGCAATAACAGCATCAATATGGTGTTTCATGGAGGAAACGAATACAGAACTACGTTTTATGTTTTGGCTTTTCAACCTTTGAACAAAATTTTGATTGATGTAAACTATTGCTAGTCTACTCTTTTATGAGCAATAAACCCCAACCTTGTTGATAAAAACAGATGGTTGATTAAAGAGCAAACAACTCATCATGTCTAAACAACATAACAGCGACAAATTGGACAGCTCCGATTCTGTGAAAGCCAATGATCAATGCAAGAACGATGAAAAACATGTCTACACTTCTTCAAACGAGTAATCTCATGATCATCCTCGTACTCTTCCAAACAAATTTGACAAGAACGTTTATCACACCCTTCTTCTTTGATATCTTTGAACATTAAGCCTTTCTCCTGTCCGGTTTCAATGTCTTGTTGAGGCCGAGGAGTTTGGTAGATTAACTCTGGAGGTAAATGCGGGGCACAGATACCACAGCAACAGGAACCACATGCAATTAGGATGATCACGATGATGATGGATAACACAATGCAACTTTTTTTTGTTGATCGAACCATACTTCCACTATACTTACACGAGTTTAAACTCCATTAAAGGAGTATACAACAAGGCCATAGCAAGCCAACAGATAAACAAACTGACTGAATAATAGAGAGATAGCTTAAGAAAACAACTTACAAAAAAACACAATGCAACCTATAGCACCATTTTCCATCCTCAGGCTAAGTTTTCGCTTGTTACTAGAAGAAGACATATCGAAATATATTTTTGTAGTTATAAACAAAGTTTTTAGAAATTTATATCAAACTTCGGATATAGTTTGTTTTCCTTTTTCCTTTTTTTTAATTTCATTTGGAATCCTAATCATATGAAAATATATAATAGACGTGCATGATTTTATCATATCATATTAATAGGTAACTAACTACGCAAAATATGTAAACACGGTTTAAATATTTGATCAAAATTATAAAACTTGGAAACCTAGTGGTAAAGGATAAAAAATCTAACTATGCAAAATATGTAAACACGGTTTAAATATTTGATCAAAATATATAAACACGGTTTCTGGTTTCAACTTCCTCATAAAAATCTGGTTTCTGTTTTAATTAATACCAACTACTTTTTTTTTTTGGAACGCAACTTCATTAAATCATCAGAGTAGCGTGGTAAAACCACTTGAAACACGGCTTAGAGTCTGCTTAGCCAAACGGTCAGCAACAACATTCCTTTCACGAGGAATCCAAACAAAATAAGAGGTCTCGAAATCCATACATTCGATCCTAATGTCAGAGACGATCCCATAAATCTTGATTAATACCAACTACTATTGACTGTTTGTACAACACAGAAAGAAATAACATTATCTGCAAGTAAAAATTTACAAAAAAATAAAAATTTGCCGATTCTCACATGATATTTACAATTTAAATAAAGAAAAAGAGTAATTAAAAGTTCTTGATAAAAACTCTCATCTATAGGATCATCATCCACGCATTGCTTTGCCAGCATTGCAATCTGTTCACAGGAAAATGATGCCTACTGTAAAAATCCATATGGTTACTACATTTTTCAAACTACTAAGCATTTCATTTCTTAGTATCACCTTGAACAAACAGTCATGCGGGTATAAATCCATCATGTTGGGATCGACGAACTCCTTCAAACTCGACATGTTCATAGAGTCTGGTGAGTTCCTTAGAGCCGATATCATCTACAACAACAACAAAAAATGCTTTAGGAATATATGTTGCATCAAAAAAGTGTAAAGGTTCAGTATTGTGTAAGCTCCAAGAACTTACAATAGACGACAATGGACGTCTTTCTGGATTCTTTGTTTCCACTGCCTCTGTTCCTATAACAGCTTCTCTTCCAGAAACAATCTCAAAAAGAACAACACCAAAGGCATAAACATTGCTTTTCAAGGTGGCACGGCCGTCACTTAGATATCTGTTGAGAAGAAGAAATCACTAAAGAGTCCTATAGTCCATGCAGTTTCTTTGTTTCTCGCCCTAATATAAAAAAAAAAGCTTCAAAGTTAACTTGAATTTATCTTTTCAACCTTCGACTAGAACGTTTTAATGTAAACTATTGATAGTCTTCTTCAATGAGTAATAAAAGTTACAAAACCTATAATCTCTGGTATTTACTTTGTTAATAAAATCAAACAGAACGACGACAACTTGGACAGTTTTGTTTCTGTTGAAGCCAAGAATCAATGCAAAAACGATGAAAAACATGTCTACACTTCTCCAAACGCCTAATCTCATGATCATCCTCGTACTCTTCCAAACAAATTGGACAACAACGTTTACCACACCCTTCTTCTTCTTCTTCTTTCTCTTTGATATCTTTGAACAGTATGCCCTTTATCTGTCCGGTTTCAATGTCTTGTTGAGTCTGTGGAGTTTTGTCGATCAACTGGGGAGGTAACTCAACGGGACCAGTACGACAGCAACAGCAACAACATATGATCATGACCATCGCGAAGATGGTGAGCTCAAGGATAGCTATATCAATATCATCCATCCTCTCGCTAAGTTTTTGCTTATTACTACCAAAAGAAATATCGAAAAATAAATTTTCAGTTATAAATAAAAGTATCTGGACTTCCTATACCAGGGTATAGTTTTGTTTTCCTTTTTCCTTTTTTTTTTGGAATCCTAATCATGTTGTTATCCTTATGAGATTTAGCATTATCATATGCATATCAATATATCATATAAACAAGTAACTAATTAAATGTCTACGCGAATAATGTAATCACGGTTTACACAGGCTTTGATGGACCTTTGACATAATATATAGGGGATATGGTTGACCAATTTATGCATATTATTGCTCCTCATCAACCTTAATCCCCTATATATTATCTGTGAAACATTACAACTGTTATAAACTAAATGATGATCGACCATGGACCAGCCCGTACTGCAGGCCCAATCCGGGACATGATAAAGACAACCAGAGACTATGTGTTTATCTAGTATATATTCCATGTATATCTGTAACATAGTGTTTATCCTTATTCTTATTTTGTTAGGATAAACATGACCTTATGATGGTCTAATACCTTGTATATATATGGACCTTCTGGTCGACAGTAATAATAACAGAAGTATTTCTCCAACACTTCATTTACGACACGTTATCAGCACGACGTTGCTCTCATAAACCCTAACCCTAAAAACCAGAAATAAATTCGAGCAGTAAAAACCCTAATTCCCGACGAATTTCAAACAGCTCTATCCCTCAACTCCGGTGGATCCAGATGACGAGCCAGATACCAAATTAAAGCTCTTGACGAGACGAAGCCAACGCCGCTAACCCCGCATCAATCGGAGTTCGGACGCGCCCTCACGCTCAGCTACAATACAGGCGGAAAATTTGTTCCAGAAACCAAAATCTCTCTCAACCATACACCAGTCTCCTATTCCAACAAGCAGCAACAAAAACAATAATTCCGAGCAATCCATCAGCTAACCAGGAAGATTTCTAACTGATAGACCGATCAACCCATCAAAAGTTTTCAGGTATCATCGAAAACTCATCTAAAACCCATAAAAGTATTAAATACCCCCATCCGCAGCCATGTAGCTATATTTAGCAACATGTCTCTGCAAATAAAATAAAACCATAAACCATAAACTCTTTAAAATCTTGAACCTGAACTTGTTTTGAACCTGTTCTTAATCTGAAACTGATTTTAAAATTGTTTAAAACTTTTCCTGATGATAGTTTCACATTAGAACTGTTTAGGATTGAAAGTTAAACAATTTTTTTTAAATCTGATTGCTATATGTTGAAAGAAACCGACTGTTACTTGCTTAAACTTATCATTATTGTCCTGTTTAATGTTCTTATCTGATCTGAATCAACTAGAACTGTTAAGGACTGCATGTTACATAATTTTTTTGAAAATCTGATCATGGTTTCATAAATTAATCCGAGGTTTTACTTCCTGTTCTTGTCTGAGAAATTTGTTTTCCTGATGATTGATAACGACTAGAACTTGATTAGGATTGAAAAAAAATATTTTTTTTAATATTTAAAATCGAAATATCTGAGATATATCTGAGAAAATATATTTATTTTTAAATCGAAAAGTATATAATAAATTACTTGAATAAATCAAATCTTCTTGATTTGTTTTTTAAGTCACAATAATTTATGATTTGATTATTTTTCGAAAAAAAAAAAAAAAAATAATAAATATATGGTATATTTTTCGAAAACCCTAACCTGATTTCATGATTGAATTGGTTTGCTTGATTGTATATTGTTTGCATACTAATATTGCATACTGAACATGAAATCTCGACTGTTAGGGATATAGATCATTCATAGTTTTCAAGAAATCTGATCTGAACTGAAAAAAAAATCATTATACTAAATGATCCGATCCGATGGGATGAAGAAAATATGGAACATTTTCCTGATCATCTAAGATAGAATCCCTAAAGGCCTTGAAACCTTGTGTTTGAAATAAGAGGACCTTAAATCTGAAAAATACATTGATCCACACCTTAAACCGTATGGTTTTAAGAAAATGCATCATTTAGAAAAAAAATTTCCTTTGGTCCGTGTGTGGCATTGATATGAAGCATGAAAATTTTCAAAAAGATTACTTGATTAAGACCTGTTTTGAATAATGATTTCAGATGTCGAGTTTCATACCCTCAGATTACAAAGCCCTTGATCTCTCTGGGCTATAAACACTTCAGCCGTCTTGAAGTCTAGAGGACTTGGGAAGTGCATCAAGTATGGCAATGACACCCTTGCGTGTGAAAGACACAGAGCCATAATGATTATGCGACACCATCTCTGTGAGGACCTAAGAGACGAGTTTGGATATGTTAATGATCCTCATAATCTCTGGTCATTTTTGAATTCTAGATTCTGTGAGCCATTGTTGCACGAATCCAAGAAAAATGGGAAGCTCTAAGGTTCCAGGATTATGAATCTGTGGACAATTATCACTCTGATCTTATGAGAATCACCTATAGTCTTAGACTATGTGGTGAATTGGTAACAAACGAGGATTTGTTAAACAAAACTCGTGACACATTCCATTCAGAGGAAGTGTTGTTATCACATCAGGCCAAAGGTTTCACCACCTATTATGACATGTTCTCATATTTATTAGACATTGAGCAAAAGAAGCAGAAAAGGATGGATAACATCAGACGGTTTAATGACATCATGGAGATATATTATGAAGTACTAGACAGTGAGATGAAAATCCCTGAAGCTAATAAAGCCACATTTGATAAGAAGAGATCTGAGGAGGATTCCGAGTGGACACTCATGGACCATGAGGTCGGATTATACATTGAATAATTTTCCGACATTCTGATTTTATGTTTTCATATCTGATTTGATTTATTTGTTATTCATTTATGTTATTGAAATAATAAAAACGATTTTGTTTTTATATATTATCTTGCTTGGTCTTGCTTGATGATTCTTGATTAAATAACAAATAAAACCTTAATAAAAGGATAATCAGTCCACTGATAGTTGATTTCATGCATGGTTTAACTTTACCTTGATTGTATAGGTTTAACTTTACCTTCCTGCAATCACATAAAATCAATTGTTGGGTGTAGACTAATGAGTCAGTTCACTGATAGATTGATTTCTCGCATAGATTTAACTTCATCTTGATTGTATAGGTTCAACTTTACCTTCCTACAATCACTTGAAATCAATTAATTGGTACTGACAATGGCAAAAGACACGACATTATTCAGACCCATTGAGTTATAAAGAAAAAAAAATTCAATGTTTTCTACATTGAACCAGTGAGCAAAGAAAATACGATTCCTTTCAGATTTTTGAAAAATCGCCAAAAAGCATTATGAATGTCTATACCCATATTTTCTACTGATTTATTCTATGCTAAGGATCAGTATGAAAGAGGCATAAAGCCATGGTAACCAGTATGGTTCACCACGAAATAAACACTTATGGCATGACCAGATTAGCCATCTTGATCCAAAACATGATGAAAAATTAATTAAGGCACAAAAGTGATCCCATAAAATCTCACAATGTGTTATAAGTACACATAAGAGAAAATCACTACAATAATTAAGGCTCCACTGTCCTAAGCACTACGAAATTATGAGTATGTTCATGAGGGGGAGAGAGGACTAAAACCCACAGTCCATGATCATATCATAAATTCGGATTCCATGGTTTACAACCATAATATACACGGCTGGAAAGCTTTAAAGCTCTCACTAATGGTACATCACCCACGTCCAGCCTAAAGCTTAAGGACATTATGTATATAAATATTGATTTACATCAGGCCATACATGTAAGCATAGACATTCCCACCTCTGAATGATTAAGGGTCATAAACCAGACATATACACAAACCATCTTAAGAAAATACGAATATTCCACCACATATATGTGTGTCATTTAAGATGGAACCTCAGATGAGGATTGGGAATATATATTAGATAAATAAGACTTCCTCCACGAAACTATAATGTATCTTGTGCCAAACATGGATGATTTAATCAAGTGGCCAAGAACACAGATTACAAAAGATAGTAATCTGATTATCCAACTTTGAAAGGAGAAAGTTATCAGACTGATAAAGAGTAAAGAGTAAAAGAGTAAAAGAGAAATATAATGGTATCAACCATAGTTGTCTTGGCAAGATCCTCAGACCAAAGATTATGATCTAGACATTCTAAAAGAATATGATCAAAAGATATAAAAGCTAGCAGAAATATATGCCAGACACACTGACCCGAAAAGAAAAAAATGACTATGTCATACCAGCTTAAGCACCACGAATTTGATGTCTAAGAGACACAATCAAGTTGCTACAATGTCTATTAGAGATAGACAAATAAGTTCCAAATAATAAGGAACCTCAGAAAGTAATGAAAGATGCTCAGAATCGTACAAATCCGAGTTCATAAGAGAAATCAGTTTAGACAGAGAAATAAGGTTGCGCAACCACACATCTAAGGTACCAGACCATGTAGTTTGGGACGCCAAACTGCAAGGTATAAAGGTCTTGGATAATAAGATCTCAAAATCTAATTAGATCATGTCTGGAACAGTATGAAATTAAAGATAAAGAGTGTTAACACCAAAGATGTATTTACATACATAAGAGCTCATAAAAGATCGTAGTACTTGGGATTTGAAGGATATAACCTGAGGATCATGAACCCACATAGAGTACTCATAAAACCTATATAGGGACGTGGGGTGTTCAAAGAATTCAAAGTAATTATAAGACAGATGGGCGTAGTAACCATGTACATACAGAAAAGCCATCTAAGAAAGAAACCAGTGAATGGATCTTGTGAGATAAGAAATTTGGTGAGATTAAAGGACATGACCACATGGTATAGTGTGTCCATGTTCCTTCTAAATAACGTTCAAGTATAGCTTGATTACACAAGGATACTCACAAGGACCAAGAAACAATTTATAAAGAGATATGCTTCTATATGGTGGATGCTACTACAGAAAATCAAGTTTAATTTTGTCTGGATATTTACTAAAGAAATAATGGTGTAGTAAGCAGCAAATGGATCACTGGATAAAGGTATCAACGTACTATAGAAATATGAGAAAGAAATTCTCATAGAACAAGCTTTGTTCCTAAGTTGTTTATGGATTGTAATATACAGCAGCTGTAAGTAATATGAAAGACTAAGTATTTACTTAGTACAGTCAGTCCATACAAAAAATATTATAATTCATTGTGATCATAATAAAGACCAACTGAGAGAAAAAGGTTTAATGGTTCAAAGGTTCAATGATACAAGTTATCGATTGATTAAACAGACTATGTTTTACATATGGAAAGTTTGTAGAAAAATCATAGCCGTGTGTGTGTGTGTCAGCACGTCTAAGTGAGAACCATAAACCAGGATAGTGACCAGAAGGATGTCTGGTCGTGGCTTAATGATTATAAGCATTTCTAAAGCAAGAAAATATCGATAACCATGTACAAAGGACATGAGTGTATGATTGCGAATTCATTGTGTGATGAGTTTCATTGCAGCAAATAATTATTAATGGTATGACCTTATACACTCATGATTATGAACGAATATAGACAAGGTCTATAGCTCAACATGGATCGACAAAAGAAAATAAAGAATGATTGGTTACAATGGATAAAGCCATTGGCACATACGAAGAGATATAAGTCCGAATGAACAAAAGATATGAAGTAAAGTTGTTCGTATGTGTTCTGGGTCTATGACTCAATATATATTGAATGTCCACGTTTTGGGAAAGCCATATAACCAAAGAGAATCTGTGGGACATGAAAAAGGACCAGCAAGTAAAGTTTTATTGCAGATTATAAAGTCCATCCGAGCACCGTTTGAAGCACCATCAGTTCATCCAAGACTTACAAGTTCATTCAAGGAGAATCCAGCTGATCATCTTCACCAAGTCATAGGCAACTTCAACGTTCAAGAAGACTCGGATACCAGATTGGAATGCGTCTACTACAGTGATGCATTCATCTGGGGGAGTTCATGTGTTGTACTCTTTTTCCTGTCCTTGGTTTCCCATTTTGCCACATTGGTTTTGGGGTTTTTCAGGAGAGGTTTTAATGAGGCAACATTAAGCATGCAACGAACCTGTACCGGATGTGTCGATCAAGGGGGAGTGTTATAAACCAAATGATGATCGACCATGGACCAGCCCGTACTGCAGGCCCAATCCGGGACGTGATAAAGACAACCAGAGACTATGTGTTTATCTAGTATATATTCCATGTATATCTGTAACATAGTGTTTATCCTTATCTTTATCTTGTTAGGATAAACATGACCTTATGACGGTCTAATACCTTTTATATATATGGACCTTCTGGTCGACAGTAATAATAACAGAAGTATTTCCCCAACACTTCATTTACAACAACAACTTCTTTTTGTAGCCACGTGTCATCACTAGAATGATTCTTAAAATTATTAGAGAAATATGTTGGTCCATCTAATTATATTATAAGCTTTTTATTAAACTAACCATAAATTCATTATTAATGTCATTTATTATTTCTTTAAATAAAGATTACAGAATTGCCTAATGTGGCTAAAGTATATATGACAATTAATGATTTTGAATAATAAAGATCTGATAAAAAAAAATAAAGTATCTTCTATCAAATTTGTTTAATTTTAAACTATTAAAATAATTTAAAAAAATCACAATAACCATATTATAAAAATTTAGATTTTTCTGTATATGTTATATTTTGATCTTAAAAAATGACTATAAATTACTAAAACTGTTAAAAGTCTCACATTCGAATTTTGCGATCCATGGTTTAAAATTTTTGTTATGACAAAATGTAAATGATTACAAAATCATATAAATAAAAGTTTAATTTAATTAATCATTAAGATTTAAAATATATATGTATATATATCATTCTAAATTAAATTATAAACCATATTGAATAAATAAATATTTTAATTTCAAAATTTACTTTAAATAATTTTTTTTATAAAAGTTTTAAACTATCATTGATAAAAAATTTAAAATTATAAATTACTAAAATTATTAATCCCACAATGAAAATTTTGTTATCAGTAATTTAAAGTTTTTGCTATTAAAGATACACATGATAAGAAAAACATACGAGTAGAAAGCATCATTTAATAGACATTAATATTAAAAATATACTGTGTATGTTAATATCATTTAAATTTAATTACATATCCTATCAATTTTAAAAAAAAATTGTTTGGATTAATAAAATTGATTTATATGTTCGCACCAATTTAATTATATATGTAATAGTTACTGACTTTTAATTATTCAATATATATTTATTATTTCATAATATGTAAGAACATATAATACATAAAATAATTTATATATATAATGTTTATCCCGCGCAAGGCGCAGATCTTAATCTAGTTATAAAATAAAAATGGAAAAAAATGGACCTAATTTTGCTCCTCCCTCACGTTCCAAGAGCCGACTCTGAGTTTAAATATTTAATCAAAAATACTGCAGAATTTTCTAGTCCCCAAAGAGGTACAATTTCGAAATTTTTGAAAAAATACAAACCCTACACTTCCCTGCAACTATTTTTACACACGTCAACTGAGCTCCTAGTGATTCAGTTCCAAATTTTCAGTTCCTCATAAATGGAGGACCACAAGGCAAAGTCTGTCCATCCCGAGGACTCCGGCAAGGAGACCCGCTCTCCCCGTATCTGTTCATTATGTGTACGGAGGTACTATCGGGACTGTGCCACAAAGCTCTCGAGAATGGATCACTACCAGGGGTAAAGGTAGCCCGCAACTGCCCGCCTATAAACCATCTACTCTTCGCAGATGATACCATGTTCTTTGGTAAATCAAACACGGCAAGCTGCGCCACACTGCTCTCTATCCTAGACAGATACGAGAAGGCATCGGGACAGTGCATCAACCGAGCAAAGTCTGCTATAACCTTTTCCTCAAAGACCAACCAGGAGTGTAGAACCCGTGTGAAACGGGAACTGAACATCAACAACGAAGGAGGAATAGGGAAGTATTTGGGGCTCCCGGAACACTTTGGTAGAAGGAAAAGAGACATATTTGCTTCGATTGTAGACCGAATAAGGCAAAGAGCTCAGAGCTGGACCAGCAGGTTTCTTTCGGGAGCTGGTAAAATGGTGCTACTGAAATCAGTCCTGGCCGCTATGCCTACATATGCTGTGTTGTGCTTCAAACTACCGGTCTCTTTGTGTAAGCAGATACAATCGGTTCTCACCCGTTTCTGGTGGGACGTCAAACCAGAGCTCAGAAAGATGAGCTGGATATCTTGGGATAGATTAACCTTCCCGAAAAGTGCAGGGGGCCTGGGTTTCAGAGAAATCGAAGTCTTTAACGATGCTCTCCTAGCAAAGCATACATGGCAATTACTGAAAAACCCCACCTCCCTGCTAGGACAAACCCTGCTCAATAAGTACTGTAAGGATACAGACTTACTCACCTGCTCAGCGCCAAATTCATCATCCCATGGGTGGAGAGGGATTTTGGCGGGACGAGATGTTATCAGGAAGGGTATGGGCTGGAGCGTGGGTAATGGAGCCAACATCAAGGTAGAACTGGCTATCCACTGATCGTCAACTAGCCCCCATAGGTCCTCCTACTGCTCAGAACCAAGACCTTAAAGTCAAGGACCTGTTGTTACCAGCCGCAGCAGGATGGAATGTTGATGAGATCAGACGACACTTACCTCATCACGAGGAGCAGATCAGGAAACTTATCCCGTGTACTGATCAAGAAGATGAGCTCGTTTGGTTACTGGAAAAGTCAGGCTCTTACTCAACGAAATCAGGGTACGCATTGACTAAACTCCACAAGGGAAACCTAAATGATGTGTTCAATTGGAAACGGTTTGTATGGAACGTTGAGTGTTCTCCAAAGATAAAACACTTCCTATGGAAGCTGAAAAATGAGGCGCTGGCTGTGGGAGACACATTGATCAGGAGAGGAATGCAAGTTGATGGCAGGTGCAAGCGATGTGGAGAAAGTGAACCGTTTTTCATGTTATGTTTACTTGCCCTGTGGCTAGGAAAGTTTGGGACCTTGTCCCTGCTTTGGCGGTCCCTTCTCTTCAGAGCTGTAACTCAATGGAGGACCTTTTAACAGCGTGTGCTCGACTGACTAACCTCCCTCCGACAGGGCTTGCAAAACCCTTGTATCCTTGGATTTTCTGGGTGTTGTGGACAAGCAGAAATCAGCTGAGATTCGAGGATAAGTCTTTCTCAGAAACAGAGATGTTGAACAAAGCCTTAAAAGCGGCAAAAGAGTGGCAGGCGTCCCTGCCGCAAAGAAAACAATGCTCTGTTTCATCTAAAGACTGTCATGTCTCGAAAAAACTCCCGCTGGTTCCAGATAATGTGTCCATGTTATTCTCGGATGCTGCTTGGAATGCTTCTTCTCTTGCAGGTGGGCTTGGATGTGTCTATACAGACTCAAAAGGCATATGCTGCTTCGAAGGAAATGACAACAGACGCTATATTGCCTCGGCTCTTGCAGCAGAAGCCTTGGCTTTGCGTGCAGGCCTCTTGCAGGCTGTCTCTACTGGCATCAAGGAAGTGGTCTGTTTCTCAGACTCAAAATGCCTTATCGATTTGATCACAGGCCACAAATCTGTGGTAGCTCTTAGAGGGATACTCCATGACATCGGCGTGTTGAGTGCATCCTTCACCTCTATCTCTTTTGTGTTTATTTCTAGAGTCTGTAATGAGTCGGCCGATAGGCTGGCAAAAAATGCTCTGTTTCTTTTCACTAACACTCTCTTTGAGAGTGAGAACTCTATTGTACGTTAAGCTTAAGGAATGAAATGAAGGTTTGAACAAAAAAAAAAAGTTCTACTAGATTTTAATCCGTGCGGTTTGTTTTCACACTTATATATATAGAATTCTTATTTTTATATCATTAGTGGCAAATATATGTACATCAACCATCTCTTCAAATGTTTATATGACTTTGTAAACACAATAATGTTATAGTTTAGATGTTTGTCATTTAATTAATCATTTCAAACTATCATATGTATTTGTAGATTCTTATTATATATTTAGTAGTACTTATTTGGATTTGCGTTTGATTATTAGATGATTTTGAAAGATCAATTAATTTGGAAATCGTTTTGTATATAACTCATATATTATTTAAATATCTTATCAAAATTATAAGTAATAAAAAATAATGAATTTAGTAAATTGGCATTTTATGACAATTTTACAATATTCAAATTCACTAATTTCAAATTATTAGTTATTTATATTATTAAAACATACGTCTAATTACCATTTAAATTAGGCATGGGATATTGAACCGAACCAAACCTCCTGAACCGAACCAAACTGAAATTTTGGTGAGAAGCTCGGTTTGATTCAAGAGGTTTATAAAAAAACATTTGGTTCTCGGTTCAGTAATTGGTTAGTTTCAGTAAAATTACCTGAATGTAACCAAATTTTTAACTGAAATATAATCGAAACTAAAAACTTCGGTTAGTTTCAGTAAAAATTTTAAAAACCAAACTACCTGAATACTGAACCGAACCAAAAAAAATTCAGATTAATTTTGCGAGATTTTGGTCGAATCGAACTGTCCTAATTCCAAACTACCTGAACCCGCATGGCTAATTTAAATCAAACATATTATTTTATTGAATTGGGCTTTACATAAATATACAAAACATCTTACATATTTAAAACATTATATAGATCATATAAATGGGCCAGTATATTTAAAAGTTATAACTCAAGTGAGTCAAACTCTAATCTTCCAATTATCTTAAGCCAAGACTAAAAATGTAACAGAATAAGTGGCCGATTAATTGTAAAGTTAATTGAAGACTTTACTCCCATGTTCATTTAAATGAGGTTCTATTTATAAGTGGTTGATTAATTGTAGGGGTTTATTCAAAAAATATTCATTTCAACGATTGCAATCAAATTTTTTTTGTTCACAGAATATTGCAAATCTTAAATCAATCCTATGATTAAGTAAAGAGATGAAATTCGGGAATTCTTATGGAAAATCAAAATTGATTTCGTATTCTGAAGATTTTTTAAATTAAAAATATGACATTTAATTAGTTAATCATTATTTCGTATTCTGTTAAGATAGTGATCTCTCATTTAATTAGTTAATCAATATTTCTTTATGGAATATGCTTTTAACATGGTAAGAATTGGTTGAATATGTTAATAGTACCATATTTTAACTGTTTTTAATTTATCTGGTTTATTCATTTAATTGGATTGGTTTGGTTTTATTTTTTATAAAGTTTTCATTTTAGACATGCATATATACAATGTGTACAATATATAGAGTAGGTAAGTTTCTTGAATATAAAATAGTCACGATATATACAGATCAAATAATTTGACGTTGTCATGTGTAATAGTCATAAAGTAAACATGTAGTATGTGATATTGGGTATATGTATTGTCATATGTACCGATTATGGTTTTATATCTGAGCCTATTTGAATTTTATAAGTATGGTTATGTAAGTATTAGTAAAGATGAATATAATCCGGTTGGATCTCATAAGAATATGTCAATTTGCTCCCAAAGTTAGAGTATGGTAATACATGTTTATAACTTTCAAAACTTGGTTTATATGAATATAATATTTTTAACACAAAGAACATCATAAATTGTCTTCATGATTAATCATGAACCGAATTTCGTAGGAATTCAATTAGGGGAAAGAAATATTATTTAGATTAATATAAGAAGATTCTCGTTAAAGGTTAAAGGTTAAAGGTGAGACATAAATGAAATGTTTTTAATTAATGATTTTCTAGGGATGGTCCATTTTTAAAATATCACACATCAAATAAATCATGACTTCTATTTTAATAGATAAGATGTTTAAAAGTTCAACTATTTGCATGTATTTTCAATTTTCGTGTGTTTCGGTTCTATTTTATATAGTTTAGGTTTTATATAATACTTGAGATCACTTAAACTATCCAAACTATTTGAAAGTATTCAAAAGTATCTAAACTGTTCAGATCCGAATAAATATCCAGATTATCTTAAAGTATTCAAAAGTATCGAGTTAAAAAAAATTGATATGAAATTATCAAACTCTTCATGTCTTATTCAATATAAAAAATGGATATAAGGTCATATTTCGATTCAGATCATGTCTTATCCAATATCCAAATTACATAGCCTTTAAGCTTCATTTATGTATTTCTAAAACGGTTCAAATAGAATTCAGTTATAAACACATAGGCTCACGATGTTGTTTACTTTAAAACCTGTAGAGATTGTTTATATTCGGTTTCGGTTAGCTAGGTCTAGGTGTTTGGATTAGGTTTTTTTGGTTTTTCGGTATCATGTTCATAAGTCTCATATGTTTTTTTTCAAGTTGGGTTGGGTTCAGTATGATTCAATTCTCTGAGATTGGTCAGGATCGGATTATGTCAAATGTCTGAAATCACTTAGATATCTATAAAAAAATTATTGAAAATTAACAGAAGTATTCAAAATATATGAATTGTTTTAAAATTCCAATAGTACATAACTAGTTAAAGTTAGTCAACATAACTAAAAATATCCAGTATAAAAACTATCAAATTCAACTGTTTTCTTGAGTTTGATTCAACATTTGACCAAAAGTTTTCATCAATAACATACCACAGGCATAAATAGTTGAATGACATCATCTACAAATATAAAAGTTACAAAATAAAAGATGTGAGGAGATACCTTTTTTTTTATTTTTTTTTATAATAAATATTATATATTAATCCACCTGAAAAATCAGGAATCAGAAATGGTTACAAGCTCGTTTTGAACAAAAGTACCAACCTATTACAATCCTAGCTTCGCTCACCCACTAAACCCGGCACATTCCGCTAGTTTGTTTTTCGGAATTTTTTATATCGGAATTTGTGAGGAGATACTTATTATTGAGTACACTGGGTTGAAGAAGTTTTTTTGGTTGAACTGAAAAGAACAGTACTATACTACTATATTTATATTCAGATTAACGAAACTGAACGTACCCATGCTGAATAAGATGATTGATCCATTAACATTGTGTGAAGACGAAGCTAAAGAATTTGATCAAAACTTCATCAAAAAATCAGCATGACTGATAATAACAGATGGGCCAACACCAAGCAAATCCTTTAGATTGCAGCCATGGTTTTATCTTCTGCATCTAAGATCTAAGACAGGTAAGGATCATCATCAATCTATTGTGAGAAATTAAAGTGGTGTTTTGCTTATTAGATGGCAACATATCAAGCATATAAACGCATACATCTCTTCACTTAATTCTCCAAAAGAATAATAATCATACTGAGACATGTAAAGCAAGATGAAAGAGTTTTGTCTCTATAACTAACTACTTAGCTAGACTGTGATTGATCATTCCTCTAGACCATGGTGAATACAAAAAAATACAAAGGGTCTTAACTCTCAAGATTTCATTGTTTTTTTTTCATCTTCCTTGGACAAGACCACTAAAGACTTGGCTGTTTCCCGCAAGTGTAGCTTCCCATTCAATGGAAGACAAGAGTATCTGGGAAAGCGATATAACAACTTGCTTCATGTTTGGTCTTAGAATCGGATCATCATCCACGCATTGCTTTGCCAACATTGCAATCTGTCCACAAGAAAATCATATGGTTATTATGTTTTTTTCAAACTACTAAGCATTTCATTTCTTAGTTTACCTTAAACAAACAATCGTGTGGGTATAAATCCATCATGTTGGGATCAACAAACTCCTTCAAACTTGACATGTTCATAGAGTCTGGTGAGTTCTTCAGAGCCGCTAACATCTACAAAAAAATGCTTTAGCAATAAATGTTGCATCAAAGAAGTGCATGTAAACTCCAAGAACTTACAATAGATGCCAAGGGACGTCTTTCTGGATTCTTAGTTCCCATTGCCTCTGTTCTTATAACAGCTTCTCTTCCAGAAATAATCTCAAAAAGAACAACGCCAAAGGCATAAACATCACTTTTCGAGGTGGCACGACCATCACTTAGATATCTGTTGAGAAGAAGAGATCACTAAAGTGTTCTTGTTTGAAAACTTCGAAATGTAGCTTCAGGTTTTAAAATTGCTTACTCTGGTGCAAGATAACCATATGTACCAACAACTTTAGTAACAGAAATTTCACCCTCTCCAGTTTTCTCAACTAGTTTTGCCAGTCCAAAATCTGATATCTAAAATGAGTATAAAGATAAGATAAGGATCATAACATGTAATGGATTCATAATAATCAAGACTCATACCTTAGCCCTGAACGCCTCATCGAGTAAAATATTGCTTGTTTTGATATCTCTATGAACATAATGAGTTTTAGTATGTTCATGAATGTATTCCAAGCCTCTTGCTGCGTCAAGTGCAATCTGATTTCTCATTATCCAAGACAGTGGCGTATTACCTTCAAGAGCATTAATAAATATAATATCAGTATCATCATCCTCATCATCATGTTCTAGTTATGTCTTGTTGGTATTAGCCTCTTTACCTTTGCTCTGAGGATCATGCAAATGGTTTTTCAGCATTCCCTTTTGCACATACTCATACACTACGAAAAGCTCGTCATTGGATGCAGCATAACCGATCAACTCTACCTTTGACAAGAATAAAAAGCCAACCCAAAAGTCATAATCTCTAATGTTGTAGATAGCATAAAGAAGACTAATACACAGCATGGGGATTACCAGGTTTGAATGATGAACTTTGCAAAGAACTTTCATCTCTGCCGCAAACTCTTTAGTTTTTGTAGCAGTCATCCTTTTGACAGCAACTTCCTGCGATGTGATAAACTTTAATCAAATCTGAAAGCCTGGAGAAATGGGCTTTTTATTTCTCAAATATTTACAACCGGCATCTTTAATATTCAAGTATTGCTCGCGAGAATTAATTCTCTAACTACTCGTTATGAACATAAAATTAATCTATTTTTAGCGGTTGACTAATTTAATCTTAAATTTGCACATTCAATTGGGAAATAAATCAGCATCCATAATACTTGAGTACTAAATATGCCGATTGCAAACACTTAGGAATAAAAAACTATTTTTTCCTTTATGATCTATATAAGTTTTTAAGTCAAAGAGCGCAGCATGTGAAGATGTGACTTAAGGCAACAAACCTGTTCTCTAAGTAGACCAAAGTATACTGAACCATAATTTCCATGACCAAGAAGATTAGAATCAGAGAATCCATCTGTAGCCGCACAGATCTCTTCATAAGTAAACACCATAGGCTTCTCTATCTCAAACACTCCATCACCAAGAGCTACATACATATAAAAGAAAAACCGTCATAAAGGAGAAACCATAGATGATGAAAAAAAAAAAAACACACCTTTAGGAATAGCAACAGCTTGATGATGGCTCTGAGTTTCTTCACCGTTTGTCGGTCTACAATCCCCGGATCCGCAGCAGTTATACCGACTAGACCCGCAGAAGAAACTGGACTTTCTAAGGATTTGGAAGTTGTGTTCATTACCATCTTCATCACTCGATCGGCAACTGGATGATCTCAAACAGATACACACAAGTATACACATCACAAGAAGCGCAAGCACAACTGTAAGACCACCAACAATCCATATATAAGGGACATGACCTCCCTTTGAAGTGTGATTCACCTGGTCAGCAACTTTTTTCCAAAATTGGAAACCATACACAAATGTGAGCTTCATGATACTAAAAATAGTAACTCTGAGGTTCACAGGTTAAGACAAAAGAAACATTTAAATCAAAACCTGAGCTATTGCTATTGGTTAAAACAGGAGAAGGAGAAGGAGCAGGAGGGTTTATCTTCCTTGCTTCATAAGGCACTCCAGGCACTTAAACAACAGGACAAGAACAAGATCATTAAACTGTTCTGTCTTAAAACTTTTAAAATATGATGATATGTAACTCTAAAACCTGAATTATCCAACTTTTAAATCCGAATTAACCAGAAAACCTGAATCGAAACTGAACTGGAAGCAAAACCATCTCAGTAATTAGCCGGTTCCCAACTTTGTTACAACCAAAATAATCGAACCCAAACCGAACTCAATTTCCTAAATAACTGAATGTTATGTCTCTAATATCCAAAACCGAAATAAACCGAACCCATACCCGAAAGGCCCAGGACTAATTTCAAGACAATCAAATTGAAGATTCTTTACCAGAATCAAGCGGGATGAAAATGAGATCTCCGGTTGTGACATTGTCAGGATTCGAGATTCCGTTAACCTGCTCGATTCGATCCATACTCACACCGAACCGGCTCGAGAGAGATTGAACACTGTCTCCAGAGACCGTCACGTAGCTCATAAGGTAGTTCCAGAGACCACTCGAGCAACCACATAGAAGCTGCACAGACACAACCGCGCCGGCACTAGATGCTCTAGTAGTGTTCGGTGGGAACGCGAGACCAGAGTAAGCAGAGACGACAGCATCGTAGACGTAGCCACGGTTCTGTCTGATTGTGAAGGTCGTGTTCGTTGCGTACTGATGAGGAGTCGTGGTGAGACAAGAGCAGTTCTTCTTGACGTAGATGTAACCTCCTCCGTCGTCTTCTCCGGTGGAATCTGCGGTTATGTCCGATGGTAATGCGTCGAACATGCTTTGGATTATGGAGAAGGTTTGGTTTGGGTTCGGTTTGAAAGCGAGGAAGGAAGTACAGAGACGGGAAGTGTCGGTGCAATTCATTGGCTTCGAGGAGGAGAGATTCGGTAAGATGAAGAAGAAAAGAAGAATCAAGAAACTGGAAGCTGAGAGATTCATCGAAAGAAGGGATTTGAGAAGAAAGGATCTTGATTTGATGAAAGTGAGTGGTGAATCGAAATGGGTTTTGATTGATTTTGTTAATGGAGATGTGAGAAAGAAGTTGAGATCAGATGAAATCTCAGACATGGGAGAAGAGTGAAGCTCACACTCTCTTGTCGGACTAAAGATCTTTAAAAATAAAAATCTTAGAAAGTGTCCAAAATAAATAATTTTAATTTCTTTTATACACTTTTGTAAAGTGGTTAGACATTTGCGAGTATTTAATTAGGTTTGGTGTTGGTTTAATACCTAACACTAATGTGGATTTATACTATTGTCCGAAGTTGAGGATGATTAGCTACAGTTGGTGTTTCAAGACCAAAGAATTAAACCTAAAGTTTCTAAATTTGTTGTGGGGTAAAAAATCTTAAAATTTCTTTACCAATTTTCATCTTTTCCGATCTATACTATTCAGATAGAAATCGTGACTTTTTTCATGTATGATTTTTTTTATTTAGACCATCCCTAAAATTTTTTAATATTTTTTAATATTTTAATATCTTTATTTTATATAAAATACTTATAAATATCTTTTAGAAATGTCTAACAAAATCTTTCAAATATCTTTTAGAATCTTTTCAAAACATATTTTCGAAATTAGTTAATTATCACAAATTATAATTAGAAACTAAATTTTAATTTAGTTTTGATTGTAAAGAAAAATTTATAAGTATATAAAATACTTTTAATACTATTGTAATGATAATAAAAATTTAAATAGATTTAATTTTAAAAATAAAATTTAAAAAATATCTTAAAAGATGGTTTTAAAAATAAATATTAATTTCTATTTCTAATTCTAATTTAAAGATAAAAATATCTTATCTATTTAGCATAGAGATTATAACTTATTTCATATGTGATTTTTTTTTTAATTTAGACCACTTAGAAGTCATACATTCAGATTCTTTTACCATGTAATGTAGTTAATTTACACATATTTTCATAAATGAAGCATTTGATCTTTATTCATATTATATATAAGACTTAAGTCAACTATTATTAACGTATGTGTATTTTCCTGAATCAAAAACCAATTCGGTTTATTATTTAAACATATATACTATATTGGATTAATTAATCACTATATACCAAATTCTCTATTATGTAGGTTCAATTTAGTTTAAGTTCTACATATATTTCAAATCTAGAAATAAAAAAAAATAAATATGTAAATCAATATTGTTACGTAATAATGTTTTCCAAAATATTTTTTTGTTGCAAACATACATAATTTATAAATTTTATAATAATAATATTATACGCCACATAAATATTATTATAAAATTAGATAAAATATAACACCAATTATATTAATTATTAATCTATTTTATTGCATAACCTAAAACATTTTAGTATTAAAAAATACCCACATGGTATTGCAGATCATGATCTAGTTATTGTTTAAGAGTGTTTATACTTATTGGCAATTTTCAAAAGAAACACAAAAAAAAAACTATCACAAAATAGCACATAGTGAAGAAAATGATCATTTTGACCCAAAAAAGAAGATGATCATTATAGTCTTTATTAAGAGTAAAAAAGGAACTACATTTAATATCAATATTTTGAATAAAAATTATAAATATTTAATTAAAATTTATTTTAAATTTTAAGTTCTAAATACTAAATCCTAGACTCTAAAGTCTAAACTCTTATCTGATCCTTAAATCTTCCTCCCTAAAAATTTCAATCATAATTCTTACTAATTAATCCTATAATTTATATATTTAAATTTTTTTAACGAAAAATATTTTGATTATCTTCTTTCTTATGTATCATTTTTGTAATAAAACTTTTTGTGTTATTCTAATGTATTTTCTGTACTTATTATTTTTCTTTTTTGTAACATTTTCTGTACTTATTCATTTAGCAAAAACTCTATGTATGTTTTTCAAATTTAAACATGTTTAAAACAAGAGCTGGCAATACCTGATCTATTTTTGATTTCTAACATCGAAAAGAAAATGTTATACATTGGAGTGAAAAACATATTTCTGTATGAAACAGTTTTTGTTCTTCTAAAACTACGATCAAGAAAAAGAGAGTGTAGTCACTATGTTCTAAAAATATTTGGTTTTGTGAAATCTTAAGATACTTCCCTATACTGCTAAATTATAATATCTAAAAGTACTTTCTGTTTGTGTAAATGATAACTAGGTGGATGCCCGTGGTTTCGCGGATTTGAATGTTTTGTAACAATATATTTATTACAATTTTTCAAATTAAAATATATTTTTTACCATTATGTGTTCTTGTTAAATATTTTGCTAAGAATAATTGTTTAAAAAAGATAAATATGACTATTTTAAATACTTTTGATATTTTGTATTGATAATTGTACTAAAATTAGTTATGTATAATATTCATGATTCAGTTTTTTTTTTTAAATTACTTAATTTTTGAAGATATATAATACTGAAACTTTTGAAATATTTTATATAGTTTAGAAATACTTGATTGGTAAAAATTATTTTATGAAGCATCATATATATTATATAAATCAAATATTTAATTACCATAATTAATTTGTGCAGTATATTTAGGTCGTTTGGATACTGATAAAAATCTTTCTAGAACTAATTTTCGTACTCATACAATAAATAAAAATTGAAAATCCATTAACAAATAAAATTATAATATTTTTTCTCAAACTCTATATATGATCGACACCTAACACTACAATAAAACACATGCTTAACGACGAAAATTAACGAGGAAAAACAATCCTCGTAAATTTGCGTCGAGTTTACGACGAATTTACGTGAAAAACTAAAGTCATCGGTATTTCCTCGTAACGTAACGACAAAACTGTTTCGTCGTAAAGTGGATGTAATTTTACGAGTATTTTACGACGAAAAACTATTTCCTCGTAAATACGACGTAAACTTTGCCTGGTATTTACGAGGGAATAGTTTACGTGTATTTAGCGAGGAAATTTTTGAATCCACCAACTTTATAGGTGTTACACGTTTTTTTTGCCCACCTAATTAATTTTCGTCGTAAATTCATAGCAAAATTACAACCACCAGATTCGAATTTTCCTATAAATATGGATGTTTGAACATCATTTTAAACACACCAACAACAAAAAACGTGAAAGAAAAAAAATGGCTGGCTCCGAGACTATTTACGAGTTGCGGAAGTGGATGTATATGCATAGAGATGCTAACGGGAGAGTGACGAAAGAATACCTTGCGGGTCTGGAGATATTTATGCATCAAGCAGATTCAACACCGCTCGCCCAAGAAAGTGGTAAGATGTCTTGTCCTTGTCGGAAATGCAACAATTCGAAACTGGCAAATCGTGAAAATGTTTGGAAGCATTTAATAAATAGAGGTTTCACGGCAAATTACTATATCTGGTTTCAACATGGAGAAGGTTTTAATTATGATCAGAATGAAGCTAGTAGTAGTAATAGCAATTTTCAGGAAAAAGAACCGGTTGATCATCATTTGCATAATGAACATAGTTACCATCAGGAGGAGATGGTAGATTATGATAGGGTTCATGATATGGTAGCTGATGCATTCGTAGCTCATGATGAAGATGAAGAACCTAATATAGATGCAAAAAAGTTTTACGAAATGTTAAACGCGGCGAATCAACCACTTTACAGTGGTTGTAGAGAAGGTCTCTCTAAATTGTCGTTAGCTGCTAGAATGATGAATATTAAAACTGATCACAATCTACCTGAAAGTTGCATGAACGAATGGGCGGACTTGTTTAAAGAGTATTTGCCGGAAGACAATGTGTCTGCTGATTCTTATTATGAGATTCAGAAACTGGTTTATAGTCTTGGGTTGCCTTCGGAGATGATAGATGTTTGCATCGACAACTGCATGATCTATTGGGGAGATGATGAGAAGCTAGAAGAATGTCGATTCTGCAAGAAGCCACGATTCAAGCCGCAAGGACGGGGACGTAATAGGGTACCGTACCAAAGGATGTGGTACCTACCAATTACAGACAGATTGAAAAGATTGTATCAATCAGAGCAGACTGCTGGAAAGATGAGATGGCATGCCGAGCATACTCAGACGGATGGTGAGATGACTCATCCATCAGATGCAAGAGCCTGGAAACATTTCAACAAAGTACATCCAGATTTCGCTAGCAATATCCGGAATGTGTATCTCGGATTATGCACAGATGGATTTAGTCCGTTCGGAATGTCAGGGAGACAATATTCATTGTGGCCAGTCTTTCTTACTCCATACAACCTGCCACCGGAGATGTGCATGCAACGGGAGTTACTATTCTTGACCATATTAATACCTGGTCCGAACCATCCAAAAAGGTCCCTGGATGTTTTCCTACAACCACTGATAAAAGAGTTGAAGGATTTGTGGTCAACAGGGGTGAGGACGTATGACTGTTCAACGAAGACGAATTTTACGATGCGAGCGATGCTTTTGTGGACCATAAGTGATTTCCCTGCCTATGGGATGTTGTCTGGATGGACTACACATGGGAGATTAGCTTGTCCATATTGTAATGGAACGACAGATGCGTTTCAACTGAAGAATGGTAGGAAGACAAGTTGGTTTGATTGTCACCGTCGATTTCTTCCCATTGGCCATCCTTACCGAAGAAACAAGAATTTGTTTAGGCACAAAAGGGTTGTGAGAGACACTCCTCCTCCATATCTAACTGGAGAACAAATTGAAGCGCAAATCGACTACTACGGAGCTAACGAAACAGTTCGTTGGGGTGGTAATTGGCATGTCCCTCGTAATATGCCAGATTCTTACGGTGTTCATCACAACTGGCACAAGAAGAGTATATTTTGGGAGTTGCCATATTGGAAGGATCTTCTTCTGCGCCACAACCTCGATGTGATGCATATAGAGAAGAATTTCTTTGAGAACATCATGAATACAATATTGAATGTCCCAGGGAAGACAAAAGACAACATAAAATCGAGGTTGGACTTGCCGGATATTTGCTCAAGAAGCGAGTTACATATTAAAAGCAATGGACAAGTTCCCGTTCCGATATTCAGATTATCTTCAGAAAAAAAGTCGGTGTTGTTCAACTGGGTGGCATCAGAAGTGAAGTTCCCCGATGGGTATGTTTCGAATCTCTCTAGATGTGTTGAAAAGGGTCAAAAGTTCTCCGGGATGAAGAGTCATGATTGTCATGTATTTATGCAACGACTACTGCCCTTTGCATTTGCGGAGCTACTTCCAACAAACGTACATGAAGCACTTGCAGGTACGTAGTGTATTATATCACAATAATTTACAAAATAATATATGACTAACAATGTGTTTAATTTTTTTTTGAATATAAAAGGCATTGGAGCATTTTTCAGGGATCTGAGCACACGCACTCTTAAAGAAGAAGTTGTGGAACAGCTTCAGGAGAACATTCTCATCTTATTGTGCAACTTGGAGAAGATATTTCCTCCCGGATTTTTTGACGTCATGGAGCATCTAGCTGTCCACCTCCCATATGAGGCATTGCTTCGTGGACCTGTACATTACGGATGGATGTATCAGTATGAGCGAGCCATGAAATATTTGAAGGGAAAAGCAAAGAACCTCGCCAAAGTTGAAGGTTCTATAATTGCTGGAAGTTTGACGGAAGAAGTTTCTCACTTCACATCGTACTACTTTGCGTCAAAAGTACGTACACGGAGAAGAGCTCCAAGAAGATATGATGATGGTGGTGTTGCGCCAACATATGCAGTTGCTGGTGTTCCAGACATCTTTAGCCAGATTGGGCGACTCGGTGGGAAGTCTAAAGAGGTTTGGTGGTCGAGTGAAGAAGACGCTCATAGTGCACACACCTATATTCTACTCAATTGCGAAGATCCATTGATGCGTTATTTTGAAAGGTAACATATATTGACACTTCGAAACACATATAAGTATAATTAATTGTATAATTGCGAGAGATTCATTCCTATAAAATGTGATTTTACAGCCTATTTGTTTCTCAAGTCGAAGAAACATTTCCTGGTATATCCACAAGTGACGTAGACAAAAGGAAAGATCAACACTTCATTAAGTGGTTGCGGAATCAGGTATTAACTAAAACTTTTTTTTCATACATTATCTGTATTTCATTAACATTCTCTTTATTTTTGCAGGTTGATTATGACGACGACGATGCAGATTATCCTAAGTGGTTACACGAAGTAATTCAATCTCCACTTGTAAAGGTCACCACATCACAGATGTATTTCACACGAGGCTATACTTTTCATACATATGACTATGGTAGACAGCGGGCGACCAGTAACTATGGAATATGTGTGAAAGGGGAAACAAATTTCTACGGGATCTTGACGGAGATTATTGAAGTCGAATTTCCAGGGATACTGAAGCTGAAATGCGTCCTCTTCAAATGTGAATGGTTCGACCCCGTCGTCAACAGAGGTGTTCGGTCTAACAAATTCGGTGTAGTTGATGTCAACGGTGGACGAAGGTACAACAAATTCGAGCCTTTCATCTTAGCTTCACAAGCAGACCAAGTTAGCTTCCTTCCATACCCTCGGATGAGAGATTCAGGTATAAATTGGTTAGCAGTGATCAAAGTTACACCTCGAGGACGAATCATCAGTGGAGAAGAACCACCATTGCAAGAAGAACAGAAAAATGAAGTTGAGGAACCTGAACAAGAAATTGATGACATCCTTCTCATTGATCCGCATAATCACGAGTACGAAGATCTTACCGATGATGCCACAGACGAAGCTGTTGAAGACGAGTTTAATGAAAATGATGATGTTTCTAGTGATGACGAGAATGTCGATGTATCCGATTGATGTATTTGTTTTATGAATAAGATGAGGGAGTTTGTTTTATGAATAAGATAATGTGGGGTTTGTTTTATGAATAAGGTAATGCCGGGAGTTTGTTTTATGAATAAGCAAATGTGGGAATTGTGGTTTGGAATGGAAATAAAGATGGGGTTTGGAGTATATGAAGTAGAAAATAAGGAATATGGGGTTTGGGGTTTCGGATTCAAGGGATGTAAACATAACACTCGTTAATTCCACGTAACAAAAAATCGTCGTAAAGGACTCGTAGGTCAACGAGGAAATAACGACGAAATATAAAAATAAAGAACGCGGGACTCGTTAATTCCACGTAGGACAAAATCGTCGTAAATACCACGTAGGATGAATTCATCGTAAAAACCACGTAGGATGAAATCGTCGTAAATACAACGTAAGACAACGAGGAAATAACGACGAAACCTAAAAATAAAGATGGGGTTTGGAATATATGAAGTAGAAAATAAGGAATATGGGATTTGGGGTTTGGGGTTTGGGGTTTGGGGTGTGGGGTTTCGGGTTTCGGGTTTGGGGTTTGGGTTTCGGGTTTTTGGTTTCGGGTTTCGGGTTTAGGGGTTCGGGGTTTGGGGTTTGGGGTTCGGGGTTTAGGGGTTCGGAGTTTGGGGTTTCGGGTTTAGGGATTCGGGGTTTGGGGTTTTGGGTTTTGGATTTCGGGTTTGGGGTTTCGGGTTTTGGATTTTGGGTTTCGGGTTTCGGGTTTGGGGTTTCGAGTTTGGGGTTTCGGGTTTAGGGGTTCGGGGTTTCGGGTTTTGGATTTCGGGTTTCGGGTTTCGGGTTTCGGGTTTGGGGTTCTAGGGATTTAACCATAACACTCGTTAAAAATAACGACGAAACTTAAAATTAAATATGGGGTTTGGAATATATGAAGTAGAAAATTAAAGATGGGGGTTTGGGTTTTGGGTTTCGGGTTTCGGGTTTGGGCTTTCGGGTTTCGGGTTTGGGGGTTGGGGTTTGGGGTTTCGGGTCGGGTTTCGGTTTTTGGATTCTAGGGATTTAAACATAACACTCGTTAATTCCACGTAGGATGAAATCGTCGTAAATACCACGTAAGCATAAATCGTCGTAAAGACCACGTAACCAGAAATCGTCGTAAAGACCACGTAAGCAGAAATCGTCGTAAAGACCACGTAAAAAGATTTAAACATAAAACACGTTAATTCCACGTAAGCATAAATCGTCGTAAATACCTCGTAGTGTAAAAACTAGAAAAAAGGAAAAAGGATCAAAATACCAGAATAATATGTGGCAAGACTTCCAGCAATTATAATACGTAAGTCTCGCCCACATGAATTCTAATATCTTATCCTTTTCCTATTTTTTTCAAATATTTATAATTTGAATATGATTTTGCCGAGGAATGTGATTTCAGATAGGTGTGTGATTTGGGAGTTTATGTGTGGTTTGAGTATGAGAGTTGTGAGTATATTTATAGGAAAGCAAGTCTCGTTAATTCCACGTAGGCAAAATCGTCGTTAATACCTCGTAAACAAAAACACGGGCCTTTGTGATTCCTCGCAATTTCCTCGTAAAAAAAAACACGGGCCTTTGTAACTGCTCGCTATTTCGTCGTAAACTTACGACGAATTTGCGACGATATGTAATCTTATATATACACCCGAGCGCTCACTCTTTCTTTCCTCTCTACTTCCTCTCTACTTCCTCTCTATTTTGTAGCAATGGTAAGCCTCTCTGATTCCTCTCTAATTTGGTTAGTTTAGGATAGATTAGGTGGTTAGTATAGGGAATTTAGATAGGTTTGCGGATTTTATGTTATTTAGTGTTGATTAGATGGATAATGTTGGGAAATATATTGTTGATGTTAATTTTAAAAATTTCATTTTTTTTCCAGGTTCGAAAAGGAAGACTTACTGCCCATTACAGAGAGATCTTCCGTGAGCCGGGTAGTAGTTTAGACTCGGCCTCTTCTTCCGCTCCCAGTTCTTCGGGCCAGGAGACTGTCCCCGAGACTCAGTACACTCAGAGAGTCTCTGGGTCTACTTCTTCTAGTGCACCATCGGCTCCTCATGTGCCTCCTCCTGTGCCTCCTCCGATGGCACCTCCGATGGCCGCCGATATTCATCCTGATCTGATGGTGCCTCCGAGTGCTCCTTACTCGCAGTACACTGTAGAGGACATTCTCAGTCTGCCAGGCAGAGAAGGTTTACCAGTCATCGACCCAGACCGACCGGACGGAACGTTGTGGTATGTTGCATTAATTTTTTTTTAATTCGTTTAAATTTCTTTTATAACATTAAAAAATAATTTATATTTTAAATTTATATTTTCCAGGTGGGGGGTTGACGGATGTCTTGCATCGGACGTAACCGACACGATCAAGGGTTACTTCTCCATGGCACATCCAAACTGGAGTAAGACGCCTCACTACGTCAGAAAGACGTGGTTCAAAATTTACGCTGTAAGTTTCTATTAATTAATTATATATATTTTAATTTTTTCATGATTTATATATATATATTTTCTAAAAAACTAATTGTTAATTTATTTTTTCCAACAGCAAAAATATAATTGGGCTTTGGGGATCACTGAGAGGGTGAGGAAGAAGTTTAACGCGAAAGCGAAAGTTCGCTTGTTGGACACGGTCTCCAACTGGAAGGGTGACTGGATCGTGAAGGGGTATGAGCGTGGCAAACCCGCTGAGCTCACCACGGATGTGTGGGATGGCCTCATCCGTTATTGGCGCCTTCCTGATTCCATTAGAATTGCCCAGGCTTGCTCTAACTCCCGTAAAACGGTCGATGAGCACGGGAACGGGCCGATGCTTCACACTACGGGCCAAAAACCCCACGCCGGTGTCCGTTTGGAAATGGTAATTAAATATTTTATTAAATAATTTTTTTAATACATATATTAATTTATTCTAACTTTCTTAACTGTTTTTTAGGCCAAAGAGACGGGACATCTCCCGTCTCTTATGGAACTTTACGAGAGGACCCACAAGAACAAGGCGGGCGTATTTGTAGATGGCAAGTCCGAGCAAATCTACAACGACGTAGTTGCTCGGGTTGAAGACCGCCAGACTCAGCTGACCCAGCAGTCTACCGACGGATTACCCGTCACCTTATCCACACTTGAAGTGGATAAGATTTACGAGGAGGTAAATTTTCAAAAAAATTAATTTTTAATTATTCATTTAATTTAACTTTAAATTTTTACTTACAATATTTATTTTTTGTTTTTAAGGTTGTCCCTAAAAAAAAGGACGGACGTTGGGTATTGGTTCTGTCAACGATGTTCCGAGAGCGACATCGTCTTATGGTCAGCGACGGGATGATGAAGTCACGGAGCTGCGTAGAGAGTCCGCTCAGCTGCGTAACGAGTTGACCGCGACAAAATCTCGTATGGGTGGAGTCGAGGGCTTCTTGGACGTTATTGCGGCCACAAATCCGGAATGGGAGTCCATGTTGAGGAACATGCGACAACAACATCCCATTCAAGGCGAGTCATCCGACGTACATAACGAGGCGGATGTTACGAGGAGGAGTGATGAATTCTACCGGGCGATGAACGACCCTTAGTTTTTTTTTTTGGTTGTTGTATTATATAAATTCAAAACTTATTTATATATAAAATATTTTTATATTGATTTATTTTTATTTTGAATTTTAATTTATTATTAAATTAAATAATTTTAATTATTTTTTAATTATATTTTTAAATTCTGTAAAATAATAAAAACGAAGTAAATTCGTAGCCAATGTACGACCTCTTTACGTGGAAACCTTACGAGGAAATGACGAGAAACATTTAACGAGTATTTTACGAGGAACCATTTACGAGGAAATAACGAGGAAAAGTTTACGACCATTTTACGAGGAAATCATTTTGTGGTTGTTACGTGTATTTTGCGAGGAAACTCTTTCAAGGTATTTACGTGTAGATTACGAGAAACTATTTTCGAGGTATTTACGAGGAATTATAGCGACGTCCTTACGTGGAATATTGACGTGGTCTTTACGACGAATCGCCCTACTTCGTCTTTACGACGAAATATATTCCTCGCTAAGTTACGACGAATTAGCGAGGAAATATGTGTTACGACAGACGTGTAACGAGCAAACGTGTTTCCTCGCTAATTCGTCGTAAAGCCTCTTTTACGACGAAATAACGAGGAAAACCGCCCTCGTTAAGATTATGTTTTCTTGTAGTGTAAGAAAAAATTAATTAAGTGATTTATATTTTAATATAAAATGAAATTTAAAAATAGATTTTAAAAATTAATTTATGAGCTTGTATAAATAAATTAAAACCTCTTATCATAATTTAAATCATATGATAAGCCAAGATAAATAATTTTATAAATGTATTTATAATTTTTATAAATGATTTATAAAGCATGTATGAATTTTATTAGATTTTAATAGTTATTATAATACTTTATATACAAATATAAGGCCATATACAAATATAAGGATTTATATAAGAATATAAAATCATTATGTCGATTTTAATAAATTTTTTATTTATGTAGATTTTTGGCAAGTGATATTAACTGTTTATAGACTTATTTTTTTCTTTTAAATCTAATTAAAATAAATAGAAATTATAAATTACCGACAATCAATTTATAACAGTTTTTAAGATTTCATAAAATCAACACATAACCAAAAATCTCTTAAATGACTTCTCAATTAATATATAATATGATATATAGCTTTGATTTTAAGCTCTTATAGACTTACAAAATCTTATAATAATTTAAAATATACAATAAGGCAAGATAAATAATTTGATAAATATTTTAATAGATGATTTATAAATCATATAATATGAACTTTAGGAGATGTTACTAGTTATTATGATAATTTATATAAATATAAAGCTTTTAAATAAGAATATAAAATCATTATATTGATTTATATAAACGGTTTGTCGTTTATTATTTTATGTATTTTTTAAATATAAAAATGATCAATTTATTTCTCTTTCTATAATTTCCATAATTAGTTACCGTAAATCTTTATTTGTAATATTGTAATGTAAATTATTTGGCAAGTGATATTAATTGGTTATATACTTACCTTTTATTTTTAGATCTAATTAAAATAATTAAAAATTAAAAATCATCGACTAATCAAATTATAACAATTTTGTAAGAGTTCACCTATGATCGACACATAAGCAAAAATCAGTAAAATGATTTTTTAATTAATATACAATAGGATGCTGTATACTGTTTTGTAAATAGCATTTTAATTTAATAATTAATATTACTATAATAATTGATATATTAGGCACCACATTGAATAACACTGACTGCACACAGTAAAGTCCAGATCTGAGAGAATGATTAACCTCTGTCTCTTAACTAGAGTTTTTAGATTCGGCTAAGAGACGGTTCTTATCTTTTCTTAGATTTTAACTAAGAAAAGTTAAAAACCGTTTCTTAAATAAGAGATATAAAAGCTATCTCTTAATCGAAAAATTAAAAAAAAACAAAAAAACAAAAAAATGTCATGAATTAAGAATTCCAATTAAGAGATCGAGGTTAATCATGCCTTAACAAAATCTACTGCTCTGTTGAAAAATGGATGACATGCGGAAAAGGCTATTTGGTAGAAAATGACTAATATCTGCAAAAAATGGATATGCATGGAAAATATGAAAGAATTTGTCAACATATAGAAACGGTTGTTATAAGAAAAAGAAAAACATATAGAAATGGATTAATTAAGCAAAAGTTTTGAAGATTTTTGCTTTATTTATTCGAAGTAAGATAATACCCAAATAAAAGACGGTTTAGGTATGAAAATAATATTTATTAACTAAAGTTTAGCAAAGTGTTTTGACAAAACAAATATAAATAAGCTTTTTTAGCAAGCAGTGCGTTAAAAGAAGGTACAGAGGGCAATGAGCTGTTACTGACAAAAGACAGGTTATGTCCCACCACACCTCCAAGATCACGTTGTGGACACATGTTGTGATTGAGGTTTCTTTTTGTCATATGAAGATTATCTTAAATCAGGTGAATTATAAATATTAGACACTTAAACCTAGGCCTGAGACTTATTATCCGAAATCCGGATTCGATCCGAGATCCGCTCCGGATCCGCTCCGAAAATAGGATATCCAGGGTGCCCGAATCCGAATCCGGATAGTAAAATTTTGGATCCATGCAAACCGAATCCGGATCCGGATATCTTAATTTTTAGGTCCAGATATCCGGATCTGGATCCGTATTTTTAAAATACATTAAATTTTTATATTTTATTAATTTTTATATTTGATATATTAATATTTATACATGAATTAATCTTATAATATTATATTTTAGTTTTTACAATATTATAAACATATATAAATATATTTATAAATATTTAATTTATGTATTATATTAAAAAAAATTATTTTTATTTATTTTGACGGATCCGGATCCGGATACGGATATCCGCGGATAATAGAATATCGAGACGGATATCCAAAACCCGGATATCCGGAAACCACGAATCCGGATCCGGATATTAAATCCACGGATCCGACGGATCCGGATCCGGATCCGGATATCCTAAATTTCCCAGATATCCGAATCCGTCCCAGGGCTACTTAAACCGGCAAGAAACACATTTTCTATCGGAGTCAAAAACTAATAGAGATCGAAATTCTTTCAGAACCAGTAGAACAAAGGATAAATCTAAACGATGACTGGATAAAAAAATGTAAAGTTCGTATTTCAGCTCATTATCAATAATTAGAAGTAAACCAATTTACGCATGTTCTTCGTATCAGCTTAAATGTACATGATGGCTTAGATTTCTACTACGTTTTTTCAACATTGTGTTTTACAATTATACAACACGTGCGTAAATAAAAATAAAAATTAACAGCATCAAAGAAACGAATGAATCATAATTAGAGATGGCAAACAGGTTTCCCGTTTCGGACCGCAGCGGGATTGTTTTCAAGCAGAACGGCGGGTCAGGTCCGCGCAGACCAAAATGGCTACCTAAACCCGTCCCGCTATATGTACAAGCTTTTGCGGGTCAGCCCGCAAAATAGATGATAATACACCCACAAAACGTTTCAGGTCATTCCGGGACGCTTTAGGTCACTTTAGGACATGATTCAGGTCTTCGATTGAACATTGCATGATTCATTAGTCATTGATTTGCTTATTTGTTATTGAAAACAAAATTTTGTCGCACTCCAAACATATTGACGTACCAATTAAAGATAATTGCAGAAAATATTTTTCGGTAGCTTATAACTCATAAGTTCATAACCAATATTTTAGTTTGATGAATCCAAAAATTAAATAAAACCAATCACCAAATCAAAGCTGCCCATCCCAAAGTAAAAAAAAAAGACACCAAATTAAAATATCACCAGAGCTCAAATTATCATCGCTGGAGCTCGAATCGTAATCACCGGAGCTCGAATCATCATCGCCAAAGCTCCTTTCATTTTCTTGGGAGGAAGTCACATGAATCACCTACTTCTCACTCTCTCTCTCTCTCTTATTTTTTTCAGGTACAACAAAAAATGTAGAAGAAAAATAACGCGGATCCTTGTAATCCTTCATGGTCCCTTTTGGTCCATTTCGAAAAAAATCAATCTGGTGAGAACTACTAATTTGCGGGCCTAAAATATTTCGGCCCGTTACCATTCCGCGATAGTTTTCTACGTGCTAGACCCGCGGTCCAAGTCAATGATTGCCCTCTTTAATCATAATTTCAGAGAAAAATGATCAGCAACTCTACTACATATCTCTCAAGAACACAATTTTAAGTGGATTAGACCAGGATTGTATCATTCAGGATTGTATCATTCAGTCCAGTCCTGAATCAGTTAAAACTTTCTAAACAGTAAAATCAAATTGGTCATTATTAATTCTTTCATGTTTTACACGAAAACATTACAAAAGCAAATAATAATAGCTCGTAAACAACCGTTGTATATCATTCATAACACACAGAGTTACTAATTTTTTTTTTATCAAAGCATTATGCATTCAAATAGTTCACGTCAAACGACGATAGAGATCACAACAAAGAATTGATAAAGTAAAGATCAAGAAAAAAAACCAACATCAAAAGATGCCATGGGAGCAGCAACAACTTAGAGGAGGAGGAAAATCCAAACCCTCATACAGCCAAGCCACCTAGTGACCAGAAAGAATCGTAGAGGTGGACCTAGCGTTCACAGCTTCGGCTGTAATGGAGGATGATAGCCAGTTAGGACCACCATTTGCCATGTATGATTGAAATCTCTGGTCTCTAGTGACGCTCGATGCAACTTGCAAAGCTATAGAATTGGCCTCTTTAGGCGCATTTGTCACCAGGCTTTGATCAAAGGAGTTCATCGATCTGAGAATTCTTGATATACCTTGTGATAAGTGTGGATACAGCAAAGGTGAAAAAAGAGCTTCCATCACCATATCAGAGGACACCTCAACGATTACTCTCTTCACATGAATATCATGCATTGCTTCTACTGCCCACCAGAGCGAATTAAGTTCAGCTTCCAAGGGTGAGGTCGTTGGACAGAAGGCACGTCTGCTATGGAACAAAGGAATTCCATCTGAGTTCCTTACTAACCATGCTGCACCAGAGTTCCGCGTTGGGTTAATCCAGGACGAAGCTACATTGCATTTTAATGTGCCCGCTGGTGGCTTTACCCACAGAGCCTGAGGTTGACAGTTTGAAGACGTCCTAATGGAGCTCTGTGGAGGTAAAATACGGAAATTCATCCAAGTAGAAGCTTCCTCTGAAGCTTTAGCGAAGATCAAAGAACCTGACTAGTGTATTTGCTCAAAGACAAAGGCATTACGCGCTTTCCAAATTTTCCAAAGGATCCAAGGGAAGGAGAGGATGGACCCATTCTCAATGGAAGGCTTTTTACTGACTGATAGCAGGTGATAGAAGTTCAACCATACTGAATTCACAGAAAAACCAGCTGGAGGTAATGGGATTTGAGCTAGCTTCCAAGCCTCTTTCGCAGCTTCACAGTGGAACAAGACATGACATATTGTCTCTGGTTCCTTACCACATCGGGGACATGAAGTGTCAAGTAAGATACCTCGAGAACGCAGCCCTTGCTTCACCGTTAAGGCACCTGAGAGTGCTCTCCACATGAAGTGTCGAATTTTGGAGGTCGTTTGCATTTTCCACAGATCTTTCCACAGTCTCTTTTCAATGGGGGGAAGAGTAGAGCCCGACGACGTCTGATCTCTATTGTCTCTGCAAGTTTATATCCAGACTTCGAATTGTAGGATCCATTTTTAGAGAAACCCCATATCAGTTGGTCACGAGCAGATAAGTTGAAACTACTGTTCAACACTAAATCCACATCTTCCTCATAGATCACTTCACTGACCTTCTGTCTGTCCCAGCTCCCTCGGTGAGAGTCCAATAGATCACTAACTGTGAGAGTAAGGTCGACGATAGCATCCTGACGGTAACGTGGAGGTCTCGGAGTGCCGTCCATGAGCCAGTTATCAATCCAAACTCTTGAGTGAGTGCCATCACCAATCTTTTGCAGTAGCCCCTGCGACAATAACTCCCTTTCATGGAGTATGCTTCTCCAAGCGTAAGAAGGACGTGTTCCAACACCACATTCCATAAAGGAAGATTTGGCAAAGTAACGTTGTCTCAGTATCCGAGCTACCAATGATGTGGGGTTTGACCAAATCCTCCATGCCTGTTTAGCAAGTAGAGATTGGTTGAATTTTTCGATCTCCCTAAACCCCATGCCACCCAGCTCTTTGTCCTTGCAGAGCTTTTTCCAAGCCACCCAAGATATCTTTTTCTTATTATTGCCTGAGCTCCACCAGAATTCCGTCATTACACTTGTTATCTTTGCACATACGTCCTTAGGAAGTTTGAAACAAGACATGGCATAGATAGGCAAGGCAAGCGCCACTGATTTTATTAAGATTTCCTTACCTCCTTGAGAGAGAGATTTCGCAAACCATCCTTGTAATCTCCCCTGGAGTTTCTCTTTGATGAAACTCAGCAATTTAATCTTAGAACCACTGAAACATTCCGGTAAACCAAGATAATACCCATCTCCACCTTCCTGCTCAATACCAAGGACTTCTTTAATATTCATCTTCACACTCTCTGCTACCTTAGAGCCAAATATGATTGAAGACTTTTGGAGATTGATCATCTGACCAGAAGCTTGACCATACTCTTTTAAGCAAGAGATAATCTCTGAGGCTTCACATGTACTCGCATTGCAGAGAAGAAGGCTGTCATCAGCAAATAATAGATGATGGACTGATGGACCTGAAGCTGACAACTTAATGCTCGTAATTCGACCTTCTGATTCAGCTGTGTTGAGACAAGAAACCAAGGCTTCTTCGCAGAGTATGAATAGGAACGGCGAGAGAGGATCACCCTGGCGAATACCTCGTTCAGGACGAATGAACCCGTGAGAAGTCCCATTTAGTAGAACAGAGAAAGAGACAGAACTGACGCACACCATAATCCATCGTATCCAGATTCTGTCAAATCCCATTTTCTCCATTAGAACCTCAAGGAAGTTCCATTCTACCCTATCATAAGCCTTTGACATGTCCGTTTTAATGGCCATACATTCCTCTGATACTTTGGGGTTAGTACGAAGCCCATGAACCATCTCATGAGCAATGAGGATATTATCAGAGATAAGTCTTCCCGCTACAAACGCACCTTGCGTTTCAGATATAATGGACGGGAGAACCACTTTCAGCCTGTTGCATAAAACCTTTGAGATGATTTTATACTGAACTGAACACAAGCTGATAGGGCGAAGATCTTGCATTTTTGTAGGTTTATTGATCTTCGGGAGCAGACTCAACTGTGTGTGGTTCCAACCATCAGGCATGACTGCTGTATTGAAGAACTGACTGATCTCTGCAGTGAGTTGAGGCCCAACAATATGCCAGAATTTTTGGTAGAAAACTCCAGTAAGACCGTCCTCTCCAGGAGCGCTGCTCCCCTTGACACTGAACGCGGCTCTTCTGATCTCATCAGCCGAGATTGGAGCAGTTAGACGATCATTCATCTCCTCTGAGACTCGGCCATTGAAGCCTCAGAATACTGATTCCAGATCATAAGGATTGGAGCTTCTAAAAAGCTCACGGAAGTATTCAACTGCGATGTTCCCTTTCGAACCTTCTGTGAAGTGTTCCCGACCAAATTCATCCAGCAGCATGAGGATATGATTCTGGAACCGTTTACCTTTCACACAATTGTGGAAATATTTAGTGTTTAGGTCTCCTGATCGTAACCACTCCTCTCTGCACTTCTGCCTCCAGTATAGCTCTTCATCTCTAATGGCCTCAGCAAGATCAGTTTTCAACTTCTTCATAAAATAGTAGGAAGGATTGCGCTTGGCTATTTCCTTTTCCAAGTCCTCATGTAGTCGTGATATCTTAGTTCTTGAATTCACGTCTGCCTTCTTTTTCCACTTCAAAATATTTCTCCTGCAGCGGCCAATACGATCCATTGTATTACTGGAATCCTGTTCAGTAGAACCCCAGCTTTGCTTCACCAACTCCTCAAAGCCTGCCTTGTTGATAAACCGTTTGTCAAAGAAAAACCGGGACCTACTAGGATCATCTTTCTCCAGAGCAAACACAATACGGATCGACCGATGGTCAGAGGCCCACATCTCCAAATATTCCATGTTGGAACGTGGGAACAGTGAGAACCATTAACTATTTCCAAAGCAACGGTCCAACCGGCATTGGACCCAGACATGATCTCTCACACCAGTCCAAGACAACCAGTTCCCCGTGTGGCGCAGTTCTTTAATCTTACAATTCTCCGCCATGTTCCTGAAATCCCAGAAGCTAGCATCACTATGTGTAGCTCCACCTAGCTTCACGGAGTTACTAATTAGGCTAACAAAATCTTCGTAGAATACTTTATTGACAAAGAAAAAAATGATGATTCTGATATAATTTTCTTTGTGGCTCACAACATTATAACCACAAAAAAAAAAAAAACAAATTCACAATTTTTAATCTCAACGTCAATCTTGCCAGCGTATATATGCGGATTTTATGGAACGGTCCAAATATAGGATAATACATTTTTATGGCTTTGATCACTATTTGGGCCTTTTTTGGGAGTCCATGGACCATTAGCCGAACTTTATAATATTTGGTTCGTAGACCCCTTTAAAGAAAACATAATTAACTTATTCTTTTGGGATACATTATTTTAACTTGTTCATCTTCAATGATTAATTTTTCTGTCTTTATATTCTTATATCCCACGATAGATATTGGACAAATAAAAGAAGATTTTCCCTTTTTATAAGAGTTGTGCTTGAGAACCATCACCTTTTCGTTGGCTTGACACTTCTGACTATCATCACAATAAAGTTACTCACCTTTACATAATTAATAAGTTCTAATTTTTCATTTTAAAAGTAGTTCGTGATAAACTGTAATGTCATAAAAACAATATCGTTTTAGGTCTTTTACAACAAAAAAAAACAATATCGTTTTAGGCCCATGGTGGAATAGGAAAACCATTGACAACCATTTGTAAAATAGAAATTCAGAATACACATGAGATGCGTGGTCTTTAAGATGCTTGTTCTTTAACTGGTTTCACATAATATGAATAAGCATTGATATCTACTTATTAAGTGTTGATCAAGAACACAGCAATCAATAGTGTATATGTACTTTCAAGTTTGGGATTAAAAACTTAATGAATAAATATTAGAGGTAAAAGCAGTCGCTATGCAGATGAAAATTCATTATCAATGGTGCTGTGTATTTTTGTTTCTAAATACTAAATTGGTTATGAAGAGTATGGTATAGTTCAGATTTTGAGTTTCATGAATCAAAAAAAAAGTTTTGCAAATATTATCATTTCCCTCAAAATTTGAACGTCAAGAAATGAATGTCACTCAACCAGATTGAACCAACGAGCCACTAAGAACATCATTTTGTTTCTGAATACTAAACAGTTTTTTAATTTTTTAGTTGAAAATTAAAAAACAGTTTCTTATATTCTCCTAAGAACTCCGCCTTAAGAAACCCTGGATGATGATGCTTAAATAACCTAAAACCAGCAGTAAATGTCCTGCCTGCTAATGCTAAAAGGCAGTCCTAATGAACTTTTGCTCCTGGAGTAGCCAAATAAACACCGACCAAACCATAAGTAAACCAAATATATCTAGAACCTTTATCAGACCATGAATATCTGCGAAGTAATACAGTTTCATTTACCACTACTATTGCTCTCTCTTAGATTTGGCATTTTATTCCTTTTTCGTTCTTGTTTTTTCCTGGAGTCGGCTATCTTTGTATTATTGGGTGTACCGTAATAATCGTAGCCGTTGCTTGCAGCGGTATTTGAAGTTCTACGGTTGTGATTAAACCTTATCTGGAGGAGATCTTTCAATCGAAACTGTACAGCTTTTGTCTACCGTCCGGATAGAGAGAAGAAAGTACTGTCAAGGTCAGAGATTCGGTCATTTCCTCTCTTTTGCCTAGTCTCTGTCTACACGACTATATTCCCACGTGGACTCCGTAAAGAAATAACATGATCATTACAAAATTTAAACGGTCGATCTACCAAACGCTCGGTTTGCAATATGATGAAACACAAACGCAATTTGAGCTTCCAAACTCCTAGATGAACAGTGTCGGTGTTTTTAGCATCATGCGACGCTCGCATAACGTTTTAAAATAACGTTTGTTAATGGTTTAAACTTTTTTCTAAAACATTTTTTTAACGACAGAATAATAAAACGAGTCAAATGGATACGGAACCATGATAAAGACTGAATGTCAGTCTTGTGTCTGCATATTAGTTGATTTAGGAAGAAATGTGAGAGTGTATACGGGGACAAAGAAATCACCAGTGACTAATCCATTCAATTAAACTACAAAATTGCGCTCCCTTGCTTTACCTAAATTCCACACGTGTGAGAATCATGTCCAAATTGTTCAGTGTTCACTATAGACTCCCGCTACGTTGAAACCAAAAAGCCTAATTAGCGCAGGATAATAATTATTGTTTTTATTTCATGTGAAAACATCGACAAACTAGAATCTATAATCGATTATTTTCTTGATTTTTTGTATCTGTGTCATTCGTGTGATGGTAAGAAAGCGACTGATATCTTATTAGTCTTCAATTTAATTTTTTAGTCTTCAATTTAATTTGATTAACTCAAAAGTATGAATTTCGCTTTTTTACCAACTTAATAGAAATAGTAGAATAGCTAATATATTATTTATATAATAATACAAGCTGATTATAAAACTGAATATTAAATAAAAATACTAAAAATAGGAATATAACTACAAATACAATGACTTAAAAAAAAAAAAAACGATTAATACAATAACAAATAAATTAAGAGTTTCTTAATTTTTTGAAATTTTCTCAAACAAAAAATGATTTTAATTCTCTTACCTTTTAGTTAATTTTATTGTTTCAAAATTTTATTTTATTAACAGAAAAACATATAGGTAAAAAGAAGCATTTCTTTATAATAGAAAATATAGTATATATGCCTCATTGTTCTACAATAGCAAATGTAGTATCTTATTATATAAGAACACACTGAAGTAAAAATATTTTTTTAATTATAGGAGAAAATAAAGATAAATTGGAAAATGAAGTATAATTTTTTATAATAATAAAAAATTATAGAAACATCCATTCCTTTTTTACAGCAACCATTTTTTATAATTGAAAAGTCATTTATTTTCCTTTCAGTCTTTATACTTCTTTTTTTTTGGACAACAGTTTTTATACTTCCTTGTTCGTATTTACTAGTAATCCTTAGAGCTAGTAATAAACATGTTGGCATAGGTCTACTTGCATAATTAATTGGTGATTTTTATTAAATAACCATTCTCTATTTAAGTTTATAAATACTAGAAACTTTTTCCGGGCTACGCCCGGAGTTAGACAATTAGAAATGTATTTAATTTAGTAATGCACATATATTGCATCCCTTGTTATAAAATATAAACTATATATTGAATTAGAAATAAATAAAAAGGACAATTTATCATTTTTACCATATAAAAATAAATATAGAAAAATAAGCAAATGTGAAATGAATAAAGAATAGTTAAATATAAGTTATGATCCAAGTATTTTTTATTTTATATATTGGATTATCATGAAAAAAAAATTACTAATTATAGTAGGTCCATCTGGTTGCAATAGAAATGAACCTTGTATTACACGTATAAAATATGAGAACATACTTCATCACTATTTTAACATAGTAGATATTCAAAGATTTATATTTTTTGTTTGAAATCAGTGAACTTGCACTATTTTAGTTACATACAATATTTGTAATTGATGAAATAACTAATTCAAGAGTAACATCTTATATAATTTAGGATATATTTGGATTACCTTTAGATATCGAGCATTGTCTAATCGAGATCAAATATCTAATCTCTTCTAACTTAATATTCGTTCAGTACTTTTACATACTCAATCTGATTTAGGTTCTAAGATTTTGAATCAGCGGATTTGGTGCCGGATTTTATACCCTGCTCTAATATAGATGACATGTTATTTTCTAACAATTTGATTTGATAAATTTAATTTAATTTTAAATTATCAAAATACTTAATATATCAGAAAAAGACACACAATATTTGAAATTGAGGAAATAAATATATTCAAGGGTGACACCTTATATAATTTCAGATATATTTGGATTACCTTTAGATATTGGAAATTATCTAATCGAGATCAGTTATCTAATCTCTTCCAACTTAATATCCGTTCAATACTTTTATAGATCTAACCTGATTTAGATTCTAGTATTTTGAATCAACGGATTTGGTGTCGGATTTTATACCCAGCTCTATTATAGATGACCACGTTCACTATGAAAATATTTTATTCATTTTTGTAAACGTCTTTTCTAATTTGAATATGATAACAAATAGAATATTTTTAAAATATTATCGTCGATTGAGTTAACTTAAACTTCTTTTTTTTTGTCGTGAGTTAACTTCAACTATTTCTCAGTAATTTATGTTTGTTTCTTAATCACAATTAGTATTTCCTCTGTATATTTAAATTAGAACTTTGATTATTGCGATATAATTGTTTTCACAGTTATAGAAAAAAAAGGTTAAGTTAGGTATGCATATTTTGAAATTTTAATTTTTTTGTTCAAATTTTGTATTGCTATCATATTTGAAAATGAAATGAATTATGTTATCCACAAAACAACTGTAATTTTCAAAATATATGTTACTAATTTTTTTTTTAATTAAAAGTGAGCTTATGATGCTTGTTATATTTCTATCGTGTTAACTCGGCTATTACTGGAATTTTCTTTGTTGAAATGCCACGAAAAGTTGTGAAAGAATGTACTTGTATTATTCTTTTTAATTTAGGTTAGATAACCACACTATAATTTATTTGTTCCTTGTACGATATGCAGCATGGAGATGTAATTGACGGGTACTTGAAAAAGAACTACGATTAAACCAGAAAAATCATTCTTGTGAATGCTATATCAAGTAATAATTATTTTGGTACCATCAACGTGTTGCAATGTATTAATCAAAGGCCTCGTCCTATCTACAATACCTGACCAGCAAAAGCCTTGAGGCTTTGTTTTCCCACTTTGTTACTGCTCAAGCTGCTTTGGGGATTCGGGGAGACCACATTCATAACTATATTTTCAATCTTCACAGGATCGGTAATCATAAAGCCCTTCTTTTTCCTCATTGTTATTGTTTCAGAACATCTATACTCAAGTTAGTTGATGGTGGATATGATGGAAAAAAAAAACAGATACAGATACTGCAACCTAATGAAAAATTCTTTAGTTTAGGACATGAGCTCCTCTTCCCAGAGATGAGGCAAGCTTGCAAGCTTACAATCTGACCGGTTTGGCTCTGGTTGTAGAGAAGTGCATTTATAAAAATATGTTACAAACAGCTAATATTTCACCAATTTCCTTGATCAAAAGTCTGGCTTCTTCTCCTGGAAGCACACAAACAGCTGGAGTTGGATGCAAAGCAGCCAAGATGACGTTAAACTGTAGATAAAAACACAAAGGAGTCAAACCAACTGTGAAGAAAAGAAAAACCTGGAGATAACATTCACAACCCTTAAATTCAAGCTATCTAGATGATCATGCTATGTAAAATTATTCAAATACTATTATCTCACCTTGTCATCTTCTCTCCTCAGCTTCTCCGCCAATTGAGAATATATGTGCTGCAATCTTGCAAGCTTCTTCACAGTTTTTTCTCACATATAGACTGAAAGGAAGAAATATGATAATATAACATGTGTCAGTACACTTGTTAAAGAGTCAAAATTCAAACTAACTATAGACAAAAGGTTTAAAAGATGCAGAGCAATAGGAATATCCGGAAACTCAAGTCATCTTTAGGGCTGCAGCAATTTGGTAAACCAAATCAGTATGCATATCCGGAAATTTCAATGAAAAAGGGCTTGGGATTATGTGATTTTTTAAAACAGTAGAATTAAAAACTAACCTGGTTAGTAAGTCATGCTATATCTCGATATCACACGCAGTTGAAGCAGCTCGAGGCCTAGTTGCAGTCAAAGCTTCACTGCTGACGCCTAACCGGTTCCTTTGGAAAATCCTCTCAGGTGATTGCACAAAGATGTATGTCATACAAAATGAAAATATCTTTAACAAAAATTTCTTCAAGATATGTGAATCAAACATAATTCACCAAGAGACTACTTATATACATATCGTGTTCCCGATAAGAGCTGGTGCACCAGTTAGTTGCAGAGAGAAGTGATAAGCATCATGCCCTTCACTCTGTCAAACAATAACAGAACGCATCAGTTAAGCTAATCATAACAGTGCAAGAATAGAGACAGACACTGGTCACTAAACTACCTTACTAAGAGATGAAATATTTTGCTTAATCATCTCCAAAGCCTTCTTTACAGCAATGTAATGCGATCCTTTTGTGGGAACATAATTCTTGCTAAGAACATATAATCCTAGAGACTCCCTATACGTAACCTCATAACAACAGAAGAAACCTGACACAACAAAATTCTCTTTAGTGTAAAGACCATTCAATAACTTAAAAGCAGAATTTGTTATAGGTTTACCTAAAGCATAGTCTCTTTAAGTTCTTCAGTAGTATTCTCCAGCATCCAAGACAGTTCATTGTCCCAAGTAAGAGTTGCAGCCAACGTTGAGCTTCCACCAAACTCATTAAATTCAAAACTCTTAATCTAAATATTGTAACTTATTAAAAAGAAAACAAAGCCCTGAAATTCCACAGGACCAAAAAAAAAAATTAGCATACCTGTTTCGAGCAAGCGGTGAGAAGAGAACAAACAACGTTTTATCTGTAAAAGCTATTAGATGAGTTGGCTTATCGTAAGAACCAAAAAAATTCATTGGAGATAGACTTAAGAGAAATGGAACAGAGATATTCAGATATCAAATTGTTTCCCTCTTGTATTTAATCAAGTCTCTGAATATGATACCTTAGCTCCCCATGTCAGCACTCTACCATTGGATGCAACTTGTGCAATATACATTCTGTCATGACACAAGAATGAAACCCATAAGCCTAAAGCATTTATCTAATGCAACATCTCAAACCAAAAGACATGATCTATTGTTACATGTAACAGAGAGAAGAACTAAACACATTACCTAACGTTAACGGCAAGGAGGACGTTGGTCCACCTCCGTCCACTGCTTGTGTTTCTCTTGGATGTCTCCTGGTTTGATGATGACCCCTCCTCACCTCTAGGACCTATCCTACTCTCTCATCCACTAAAGAAACATACAGATAACGAAGATCTGATATCATCTCTGGAGTGAAGAAACTTAGCCCTGTTGAATACAACGACTCTTCCTGAGAACTCCGTTCGTGCAGTCTCATAGACTTGCAGCAGGATCTGTCAAAAGCAGCAGAGAGACAGAGAGTCGAAGACAAAATGAGATAAATTTTGAAAGCAGCTATGATCGTGATTGAAAGTTGAAACCTTTTTACAATTAGAATTGCAAAAGAGCTAATCACAAAGCACACAGGTGAAGAAAGTTTAAACCTTTTTTGTTCCAAAGTTCAAAACTTTAGGAGAAAAATATAAGAGAAGTAAGTTAGCTTGAACCTGAAGGGAAGAGCGGATATGGAAGCCAAGCCGGAGGTGACGGCGAAGATGGTCGCAGGCGTGTTTCAATGTGGCGGTTGCGTAACCCCGAAACACCGTAGATACAGATTCCGGCGGCCAGAGATTATGTTGAGATAATGACAAAGGTACCATCTCCGTTCACGTTTCTCAGGTTCGGAAAGGACGAATAGAGATGGAGATCGTCTCCTGCGCAACAGAGAAAGAGATAGAGATCCTCGTGACGGTTTGGTGGTGCGCTCTCTGATTAGGCCTCGTTAATGGGTTTACGGGCCAACGCGACGACGATGCTCGATCGCGCTCTCTCCTTCCGCCGTCCTCACTCCGACGCCGATCTCTCTTATCCCGGCGAATCCGGCGCCGACGAATCCAAGACCAAGCGTCCCCACATCTACCTCCTCGCCTCCAATTTCCTCTCTCGGATCGGGCACCAGTGGTGGCCTTGCCTCGGCTCTCCTCTTTCTCGCGCTTCTCTTCCTCATCTCCTTCGCTAAGAAGAAATTGATTGTGAAGAATAGGATGAAAAAACTCAGAAGCTACGGTTTGAGAGTGAGAAGACGAAGTGAATTGGGGATGAGGAGAAGAGACTCGCAGACTCGCGACTTCGTCTCCGTAGATCTAGACTTAGTTAAAAGATAAAACCAAAACAACGACAAAACCGAAACACATTCGACTCATAACCCGGAAGTGAAACAAAGCCCATTCAATTGTGATTTGAAGCCCAACCCGAAAATAAAGAGCTATGATTAGAGGATTATTTTTGATGACGTGACATAGCTGAGAGTTGAGATTATCCCTTTTTAGTATTGTATTGATTGTAGAAAATATGAGAGGGGATGATAAAAAGATGCCTACAGGGGTTATAAAAACAAAGCAGCACGCTAACAACCCTACGGCTATAAGAGAGAGAGAAGAAGATTGCGTGTGTTTCACACCAATAAATTCCTTTTTAATAGTAGTAGTAATATATTTATCTGTTTTTTTTTCTTGGTCTCTTGTTTTACTAACGTTGTGGTTTGATCCCTTTTGCTTTTCCTCTGGTTTAATCACTGTCTCTCCTTCTGACTTTGCCTCTGTTCCCCCTTTTCGCCGTATTCCCAAAAATCTCCTCCCTTTTGAGAATCTAGAAAGAGAGAGAGAGAGAATAAAGTGAAGTAAAGGGAAGAGAAGAACCCACCAAAAAGTTTACATTTTTTTATTTACAAAACAAAGCTTTGATTTGTATAAAAGACCCACTACTCCACCTCTCTAGCTTCTCACACCATTTCATCTCCTCTCCCTTTCTCTCTCCTCTGTTTTTAAGGGTTTAGACAGTTGCAGAGGTTTTCTCTTTGCTCTGATCAGAAAAAAAAAAGACAAGAAAAGTTTTCATTTTGACGATTTTCAAGTTGTGGGTTCTGATGGGTTGTAAACAAATCTTTTGTTCTTTTGCGTGAACAAGTTGTAGACAACTCTTTGCTTGTCGAACTCTCTTTCTTTCTTTTGGTCAAAGAACACAACTTTCTGTAAAAAAAACAATGGAGGGTTCTTCAAGAAACGGTGAAATATCACCAAAGCTGCTCCATTTGATTCCACAAGGGAGAAGAAATTGGTTTCACCATGAGAAAGCCTCTGTTTACAACACGGAAGAGAAGAATCTTGAGCTAAAGCTTGGACCACCTGGTGAAGATGAAGACGAAGATGGTTCATCGATGATAAGACGCATCAAGAAAGAACCAAAAGACAAATCTATCCTCTCTCTCGCTGGCAACCACCACTTCTCTCCTTCCATCACCACCAACAAACCCACATCTCAGAAAAGGTTTAAAACCATTTTGTTTTTTTTACATCTCTTATTTTTGTTTTTATCTGTTTTGTATCCTTTAGACATGATGACATTTACTTGAAGTTAACCAATCAAAAACTATTTTTTTCATGTCTGCTTAAGATTAGATCTCAAAGTTTTTACTTCACACATGTGCAAGTTTGATTATCAAGTTTATTTCATGTCTGCTTAAGATCATCACACTTTTGTATTATCTGTTTTTGTCTTTTTGCTGCCTTAGATTTTTTATTTTCAGATTATTCATTGTACTGGCTCTGTTTTGGAACATGTTTCTTACTTTCTTTGATGTCTTGTGTTAAAGAAATGCTCCTGGTCCAGTGGTGGGTTGGCCTCCGGTTCGATCATTCAGGAAGAATTTAGCTAATGGAAGCTCTTCAAAGCTTGGAAACGAGTCCACTTCCAATGGTGTTGTCATCAAGAACCAAAAGTGTGATGATGATAACGGCCGAGAGAAGCCAGTGGAACCAAAGAGGCAAGGAGGTTTGTTCGTGAAGATCAACATGTATGGTGTTCCCATTGGTCGTAAAGTAGATCTCAGTGCGCATGATAGCTATGAACAGTTATCTCTCACGGTCGACAAGCTCTTTAGGGGTCTTCTTGCAGGTAAATTTGCTATTTGACTTTTATCAAATCATAGAGGGCTCTTTTGTGATTAAAGTTTTTTTTTTTCTGATGTTATTAGCTCAAAGAGAATCATTATCATTTGGAGAAGAAGTGAAACCAATCACTGGATTATTGAGTGGGAATGGAGAATATACTCTTACTTATGAGGACAATGAAGGAGACAAGATGCTTGTAGGAGATGTCCCATGGCAGTAAGAATCTTTTGTAACAACAATTATCTAATCATTACTTTGGTCAATAACAAACTAAAGAATCTTTGTTTGGTAAAGCGTAAGTTTTTGACTTTTGTTTTGTTGTGACAGTATGTTTGTATCTTCGGTGAAGAGGCTGCGTGTGATCAAAACCTCTGAGATTTTTTCAGCACTAACATGTAAGTGTAATTTTTCCATTTGAAAACATTTTAGCTTATCTTGTGACTCTTTATGTGAAACTATATATATTTTCTTTTAAATTTTGTAGATGCAAATGGTAAGCAGGAGAACATGGGAAGCTGAAGAAAGAACTTTTGCACCTTAAAGAAGCAGAGATGTGATTATTTTGCTTTTAACTTTTTAACTTTTTAACTCTGATGAGTATTGGTCTTTGAAAAGTGTTTCTAATTCAAGTCTTATGTAGTACATTCTGGTTTTGGTACATGTTCTTTTGACTTATGAAAATGTCATAGATGAGTTTTAATGAAACTCAAGATCAGACAATGAAAAAGATGATTTTGGTTCTTGGGAGTATATTACAGATTCTTTTAGTCATTGTACTTTTTTAGAGCTTTGGATCATGATTAGCCGCACTTAATGAACACTTTAAGAACATCATTTTATTAAATATTGTAGCTACCTATCTCTGCAAAGCATCTTTTTGAAAAGAGGAAAATAAGCAAATTCTTCTTTGCAAAAGCTCTTTAGCTTTTTTCATCAACTCTTCCTTGGCTGTTGTAATAAACTATGAGTGTAAGAGGTTTTAAAACATGTAACAACTTTTCTTTAAATGAGTTGTAATAAGGAATATTTCTCAAAACATGTTTGTCTTTGCCAACAAAATTACATACGTGTCACTAGATCAAACATGAATAGACTATATATCATATTCTGATTAAATATCTAAATATTTGATTTGGCTAACAAAGATTAAGATTGGGATGTTGCATACTTTCATGTATGTTAATCTAAAATATTACTTGCATTTCTTAATGTAGAGATGCAACATAAAGAGCAATTTCTATGCATACATATAAATATAATCCAATTCGTTTGAAGAAAAATTAGTGGATGTGGGAATTTTGTGAAAGAGACTTAAAATAGACGAAAATGGATGCAGTGAAGAGTCCTTTTCGTTGAGGAGAGACTTGCCTAACTATTCAAAAGCAGCAATATGAGACTCGATAGCTACTTTTCTGTTGCCTTTTGTAGCTACTACATTGATATGATGGCTGACTCTGTTTTCCTCGACATGTTAGAATCACTCATCAAAGGATTAGTGATATTTCTGATTTTAGATGAGGTCATGCTTATCTCATATGAACACTTAATTTGCAATCAAAACGCTTATCTAAGAGAAAAATAATAAGCCAGACAGGCTTACTCTAATGCAATATGGTCGAATGATAAATAACTTGTACAAGGTGCTTAGATTCAAAATTATAAATTTACTTCGGTAAACGTTTTCTAACTTTAATACATACTCATCTGAATGTTGAAGATTTTTCTAAAATCTGTAAAATTAAATTGGTTAATTATTGAGCTCTTATAAATAAAAAGAAAACAGAATGCCATTGACTACTCAAGGATTCAAAAAGGCATTATAGAAAACGGTCAATTACCCTATTTAAACTGATCAATCAGTGTCATTATTTATGTTTTAACCATTAAGAAGGAAAATATCTTATCTTAATTAGCGCTTTTTAATTCCATTTATTTTTTTTGGGTCAAAAATTCCATTTAATTTAAAAAATGGAATTTAAAAGGGAAATGCTTAATTACGGGAACTAAAATAAATGCGATGACCTATCACATTGCTACAAATACAAATTCATAATTTGATAAATGTTAATTCTGTTATTCTTAAAAAAACCTTTCTGAATCGTCACATCACAGGTTACAAGAAAGAGAATACTTCCAGTTCCATATTGAGATGGGACGAGCAACGAGATGGTTCAAGAGATTGTTTGGCACCAAGAAGAGCCTCGTTTCGGATTCAGAGAAAGAACAGAACGAACAAGCATTTGCTGTTGCGACCACAACAGCTACAACTGAAGAAGCAGCGGTTTCGGCAGCTAAAGCGGCTGAGTCAGTGGTTACAGGAGATATCATCACGAGGGACGAGCGTTGGGCCGCTGTGAAAATTCAAAAAGTCTTCAGGGGCTCTCTGGTAAATTTCTACATCTTCAAAACGTTTATTTTTTTTTCTACAAAGATTTAAGTGTTGGCAAATGGGTAAAGTTAGGAAAAATTCTCGATTTGAATTTGTTGTTTTTAATGGTTAGGCGAGGAAAGCGTTACGTGCACTGAAAGGTATAGTAAAGCTACAAGCTCTAGTGAGAGGATACTTGGTTAGGAAACGCGCTGCTGTGATGCTGCATAACATGCAAACTTTGGTTAGAGTCCAAACCGTTATGCGGTCTAAACGCAATCGCCGTCTCCACAAAGAGTACAACGACATGTTTCAACCACGACATTCCCTTGTAATTAATGAACCAATGTTATCAATTATGTTGCTTCTTGTTCTTTAAGCTAAAAGCAAGACTGAAGTGTGTTCTTTGTTTCTCATATATTGAAAGGCTGAAGTAGCGGCCGGCGACGCATTCAAGAGGAGATCTAAGTCTAGAAAAAAGCACGATGTTGATTCAATGTCTGAACATGAAGACGGTTTTGCTTACCAAAGGAATGATTTGGAGTTGAATCTACCCAAGGAGAAGTGGAAGTTTGCGAGGACGCCTAGATTATCATCTTCATTGCACAACCACTCGGCTAATAATCGTTACTACGTTATGCAGTCTCCTGGGAAGAGTGTTTGTGGAAACGCTACGTGTGAGTATGGAATGAGTACTCCTGGCTACATGGAGAAAACGCAGTCGTTTAAGGCGAAGGTGCGTTCGCATAGCGCACCGCATCAGCGATCTGAGAGGATAAGGTTGTCGCTAGATGAGGTTATAGCGTCAAGGAGTAGCGTTAGCGGCGAGAGTTTGCAGCAGCAGCTGCGCTATTCTTGTTCCTAATCCGCTCTGATTTTTTATTATTGTTATTTGGCTTTTCATGATTTTTAAAACGTTTTCTTCTACCCTGAATTATAAAAAAAAACCTTTTTTACTATTCTATTACAGTGATTCAAAATAATACGTCAACACCTCTACAATCGATAATTTAACATGATATAATCCATGTGTAAAAGTACTATTTGTATACTACAAATCATCTCTCGATCCCGGTTCTACTTGCACAAGGACACCTTATATTAACAATACCCTCTCCACGTACGATCAGTCTCAACCGTGGATGCATTAGTCTACTCAAAATCCTCTGGCCATATCACGTCTCGAAGTCTAGAAAACAATCCATCTCTGTAGTATATAGCTGTTCTCGCCGTCGAAGTCAATTTCTCAGGATATCGTTTTTGTTTTTGCTAACTTCAGTGATATCGTTTTATAATTCTGATTCAACTTAACAATCTGATGGTTTAACTGGATCCTACTCAAATGACATCTATTCCAAGTTAGATAAAAGAAACAATCAGGTTCAGAATCAAGACACATGAGGATAAGATACAAAAATGTATAATGACACTGAACCAGACCCATTTAGGCAGGTCGTAACAGCATAAAATGTATCACAGAACCAGTTTTACCACTGAGGTTTTGTGGATGTAGTGAAAAATATGTATTGGAATACAAAAATTAATTTAATAAAAATAGTTAAAAATGGTTGGGTCTTTTTCATCCCGATCTTTATTTTATAAGTCTCAAAACATTTTTGATTTTTCTAGCAAATGTTTGCTGCTTCAACAAAACTTGCTGCTTACGGTGTCGTAGATTGGAACAGACAACACTGCCAATCAAAAGAACCAGACACAATATTAAGGACACACAAGATCACTGCCTCTTTTTTATACCTCTATAAGTGAAAAACAATATATTAAATGTATTAAGGAAAAGAGACAGATGTTCTGCGAAGCAACCCATTTTCAAAGGCTTTGAAATTATCTTGCTGGTGAATTCTGTAATGTCCTTCAACTGAAGTTCGTCTACTGCCTTCAAGAACTGCTCAACTGGTTTCCTGCAATAATTTTCTTTTGTAATATAAAAACACTTTCATGAGAAATCAGCCCTCGCCACTCCCCAACGATGATGCAGCGCTGGATTGATACCACTTAGATCCTTTCTCCCACCTCTGATCGAGATTCATCATCTCGCATCTTTTCCACCATCTCCTTCTCAATCCTTCCATCCGTAGGTTGGTTTTCTTTGATGGTAACTACAAAGTTCTATGTCAGATTCTGGGCCTAGCCCACACTTTTGGAATGGTTTATGTAATGGGCCTTGCTCTAACACTGTCTCAAATGGGCCTATATCTTTTATTTATTTATTTATTCAATAAAAACCATTTAAAAAAAAAAAACACTTTCACGACCAGAAAGAAAAAAACTATTGAGATTAAAGTGAAATCTTAAGATATCTATATTATTAAAAGAGAAGTACCCATTTGAAAATGTTTTTGCTTCAATAGTTAAACTCTTTTTTTTTTGTCTTTTTCAGTTGCATTTATGAAATATCCTAAAACGAATAAAACTGCCTAATTTATTATTTATCTTTTCAGTTACATTAATGAAATATGCTTAAATGAATTTAAACTTCTTATTTTATTGTTTGTATTTTTCAGTTACCTTAATGAAATATCCTTAAATAAATTTGGACATAATGTCATTTAATCAACCAAAAAAACTCATGAGTTATCCCTACGTGCATAATTTTAATAATGAAGATTTTTAAAAACGTGCATCATTAAAATGTTACCTAAAACATGCAGCACTAATATATAACATGCATCAATAAAACTAGAATTTGACTCACACAATTGTACGGATATTATTTTCAGTTGATTAAATTTAAAAATAATTATTTATTCAAAAAATATTTAAGAATGACTATGTTTTTTAAAATTATATGGTATTATTTGCTCATAACTCATTTGTCATTTGATAAATTGTTAGAAAGAAAATTTTAGCATAATATAACTCAGTTGTCATTTGCTAAATTTATGGTTTTTATTTATATTTTTATTATTTAATTATAATATTTTCATTTTATATTTGAAAGATAAACGAATTTTCTTTCAAACAATATTTTTGTAAATGTATTTTTTTTAAAATAATCAATTAAAATTGTTATTATCATTGAATATCATTATTTTTGACATAATTTGAGTTTTCGTTTACATCGAAACTTATCATATTTTAGGATAATTTTAATTTAAAATGTAATTTTCATCTTTTTCAAACAAATTCTAAAAATATTTTTTAAATATTTTGTTATAATTGTTAAAAAAATATTGAGTTGCATTTCAAATAAAAAGGTAAAGGTATTAAAAATATTCTAATTAAAATATGTAAAATTTAATATAGTTTTAAGGAAATTGTCAAAATAAATAAAATTACACATAAAATAATCATGATTTTTGTTAACCAGGTGGATCATTATTTATATGATATCGCACACGAAAGAAAAATTTATGTTTTTAAAATTATCTAATTAACTCTATACTCATTTTTTATATTTTTTATATGATATCACACATTCGTAAAAAAATAGATAGTTTAAGATGCAAAAAAAATATTTACTTAATGAATATAATATGAACGAATATTACAAATACATCATTTAATAAAATAAATAATTAAAAACTGAAAATTCATATTCGCGCTGGCGCGCGGGTCAGGGTCTAGTATAACATTAATTTGAACATAATTAAACCAATAACATTTAACCCAAGATCCATCTGATTATACTCTTTGAATTTCCAAATAACCAATTACAGAAATAAGAGAATAGATGATGTCAACGCTTGCATATATGGTAGGAGTAAAGTTACATTGTTTACTATCCAGTCACGCAAGGATGCCAACATCACACAATTATGTACTAGTCTTTTCATGTTAATGGTGGCATCTTTCACTAATAAGGTGTACGCGAGGTTACCGTTGATGAAAAATGATAAGCAAACATGATTACAGAGGAGAATGAGAAACAACAATGGAGACACTGAACCAAGCGCTCGTAGCTTGGTGGTAAAGGAGGTACAGCTGTACTGCCCGCCACCCGGGTTCGAGCCTGGGCCACAACGGATTTAACATCCCTTCCGTTGCGGCGCTGGACCCCTTTCGGGGGGATAGTTGGGAATGTGGCTGCCCAGATACCAGAGTTATAAAAAAAAAAAACAATGGAGACATTGTCTATGATATTGGTTTTAATATGAAAAAATAGTACATAACATCTACAAATAATATATAACATAAGGTTCATTTCATTTACATACTCGATTTAATAAAATTGCAAAGCAAATTATATAACATAAGGTTCATTTCATTTACATACTCGATTTAATAAAATTGCAAAGCAAATTTCAAATAATAAGAACATGATAACAAATTGATCGACAAATAGTAATCATTGATAGACAATTGGTATATAAATTAATAATTTGAAACAATATTATGATGGAAGGAAAGTATTTTATTTTCAGTAAACAAATTGTATTAATTGTATTTGTAATTCTTGTCCAACATTCGAACGAATCAAAAATTTCATATTACAAAGAATCATACAAAATGAAGAGAATCGAATATGAAAGCATAACAGATTGTTCTATTCACGAATATAGTATATTAACCTTATATAAATAGCTACACTAAAAAAAATATACAATGTTATTATTTCTTTTCACTGAATATAGTATAATTGGCGAGTTCATCTTCTTCATCTCTTCCTCTTTTCAAGACATGACACCACAGATTCACCATCCAACCGTCGTTATTGTCGCAGAGTCACTGGCAAGACATGACGACACAAATTCACCATCCAAATCTAATCCACACATGACTTGTATTTGCAAGTTTGAGTTCTGTTGGTAAGAGAATGATATATTTGCAAGTTTAGTCCCTACATTTACATTTTCTTCTTTTTTTCTTGCATTCATTTAGGACTTGTCTAAGCTCATGGACTAGTGAACACGTTGAAATGCCCTGCGAGCCTAGTAGATCATTTCGTTTGGAGAATCAGATGACATTTCTGAAACTGTTTTTCAATCTGAAGCTGAAATTTACTTCAAAAGACTATTTAATTTTCATGAGCAGGTAACTAAATTCACATAGTATGTTATGATGTTGTTTGTTGACATATTATCAAACTTGTGCATTATTATTATTCTCAGTACTTGGTGACAACATTAATAAATGTCTATCTATACTATTATTTGAGAAGTAATTTTGCTGATTTGTCATGCTCCCCATAATTTTAGGTTTAGTAATATTGTATGCTTAATTATCAATCTTAATAAATAATTTTAATAATAATTTTAGTAATTTAGATGATAATTTATCATTATCTTACGATTAATTAAAATATTCTAACGATAATATCAAAGATAAATTTATATTATATTTACTTTAGTAATTTGTCATGTTCCACATAACTTTAGGATAGTTATATTTTATGCTTAATTGTGAATCTTAATAAATAAGTTTAGTAATTCTAACGATAATATCATAGTTAAATTTATATTTTATTTTCTTTAGTAATATTAAAATATTTTATATATGTTTATATTATATTTGGTTTAGTAATATTAAACCAACTTTATTTTAATATATATATGTATAACTACATAAGATAGAGCGTTTAAAGTCCTTACTACCCTTAATAAATAGTTAGATTAGATTTGATAATATATAATTATCCATAAATTAATTGAATTTTATTAATTTGATAATCAACATCATCTAAAACATTTCTATATTATGTTATTCAAAAATATTTTGCATTATAATACTTTATAAATAAATATAAATCCCTGTATATATTTTTATGTTTATATATATATGTTTTCAAATTTATTTTACATAGTAAAATATATTTTATTAAAATAATTCTTTTACCATATATAAAAAAATTAATGTTTAATTAATTATTAAATATTTCAAAAACATAAAAATAATTTATTCTAATGGTTTTTGAATTGATAATATATATATATATATATATATATATTTCTTACTTTTTAAAAGATTTGGGTTTTAAAGACTTACACTGATAAAACAGCTTCATAAAAAAGGATGATGGAGGTTTGGTTTTTAAAGACCTCACTGATTTTAACACATCAATGCTTGCCAAGGTCGGTACTACAGGAATGCCTCACCTCTAGAACCGATTCGATCATATTCTCCGTCATATGGCTGGCAGAGTATTGTATCTGCGAGATCTCTGGTTAGAAAATGACTAAATAAAAGGGTGGGATGAGGATCATCTATCTCTGTATGGAACGATCCATGGCTCCCAACCACTCACCCGAGACCAGCAAATAAAAACCAACATAATAGTTACCCATACTTTACAGTTGACTCTCTCATAGATTCAGCTTTGCGAACTTGGAATTCGCAGGCAATTCAGGATTTAGTGGATCCCAGGGATGTAAAAATCATAAAAAACATACCACTGAGCAGGACTCATATTGTGGATAGGGATGGATGGCATTTCACGAAAAATAGGAAATACACGGTCAAATCAGGCTACCAAGTAGAACGGGTTTACCCAGATAAGGAAAAACCACCGGTAGTGTTTGGTCTCACAGTTGATATACTGAAAGCGTTATGCTGGAAAGTACGATGCCCACCAAAGATTAAGCATTTCTTATGCAATTGGTGTTAGGGTGTATAGCAGTTAAGAAAAATCTGCAAGCGAGAGGGATACAAGGGGATATATGTTGTGCAAGATGTGGAGCTTCAGAGGAGTCGATAAACCATGTGTTTTTCGAATGCTCTCACATATACCATCGAATCCAACTATTTTTATCATCTATTTTGGAGAGTTCACCCGAAAATGGATGATCATCAATTTGCATGGATTCTATGGTACATTTAGGAAGAAAGAAATAACAAGGTTTTCACTGATCTGGACATTTGTCCAAAGGAAATGCTCAAATTTGCGGAAACAGTATCAACACTTTGGGCTGAAGCATAAGTGTTGGACACACAGAGGGCAACACAACATGTAGAGGTTTTGAATTTACCGTCAATTCCAGGGCGTTGGTATTTTACAGATAGTTCTCGGAAAGATAATGAGTTTTTTCCAGGACAAAGTTGGTATAGTACTCTAGAAGGCTTTGATGGTTTGATGAGGTTAAGAAATGTTAGGGCTAGTCTCTCTCCTCTTCACTCGGAGGTAGAAGCGCTACTTTGGACAATGGAGTGGATGAAGAATTTGCGTTAGTTTCAGATCACGTTTGCAACGGATTGTTCTCAATTGGTAAAGATGGTTTCAGAACCACAAGAATGGTCCGCTTTTGCAAGTTATTTGGAAGACATCAAGACCCTGCAAAAAAGTTTCCTCAGCTCAGAGAACATTCATGTACCACAAACGCATAATCTAAGAGCGGATAGTCTAGCACGAAGTGTTAGGAAACAACCGTCTTTCGTCGTTCACATGGATGCAGAGTTACCAATGTGGTTTACAGAGTCAATATGAGTCTATTTAAGTTGATGACAAAAAAAAGATTACTAAGCCCGCAAGTGCGGGCAAAACATCTAGTTCTCAGTACTTAGCTACAAATATAAGTGACAGCAGGAAATTTTAATTTGGCTATAGTATGGCAGTGAAGTTAGCTTGGTTTGAGGTACTTCAGTTTATTAGTTTGAATAAATTCTGTGAACATGTTGCTAACACAAACTCTATTCTATCAGATTCGTAGGTGCAAGTCAATATCGAAGTGGATATGTGCATTTTCACATACATCAGCACAGACTAGATTTTGTCAAGTTCGTTGGGATTAAAGGTAAAAACATCTCAGTGTTACTTACCAATTTTCCTTTTTTGTAGAAATTACTGTAAGTAGTTTTCTAAGTAGCTCCTATGGCATGAATTGAGAAATTTCTCTAGAATTTCACTCTATAGTTTCGTTTTAGCCAACTTGCTTGCAAAAGCATGTGTTCTGATTAGGGTGTTAAAACTACTAACGTTAAGCTTCACTAATTTACAAAGTCTGGGTCTGCTACATTGAGCTCAGTGATCTGTAAGCATGAGTTGAATTCTTCTATGTCTCTGTGGAATATTTCTTTCAGCATTACTTATTATTCCTCTACATTTTTTTTTTTGCAGAGGAGGCAGAAGCACAACTTGAGGGTTTTATCTTATGTGCTGTTGCATCCAGGAACGGAGTGCATCCAGGAACGGAGGCAGAATATATTTTTTCTAAATTTTTTTATAATATTTAGTTAAAATTTTGGCATTTGATCCTATTAATCTCTTTTAAAAAGAACTTATATTCCCCCATTAATTTATAATTTTTTTTTGTTATAATAAAATATATATGTTTAATTTAAATATTAAATTTATATATTATGATTCCAGTCAAAAATATTTCGGGCTCATCCAGTGGTTACATCAACTTCTACCAAGATGAGAGAAGTTGAACTCTTGGCTTGCACCAAGAAGACCAAAAAGAGCTATGATAATATGGTTACAAGGCTGCGATGGGAAGCAGCATGGTGAGAGAGCTTTTTTTTTTTTTTTTGAACAACTTTTAAAAAGATGGTGAGAGAGCAGCTTTTAAAAAAGATGTTGGCCCCTTGAAAACTGAGTTACCACTTCAAACTGTAGATATTTTCTATTAGTGTAGGCAATTCTGATTCAGTAAGGGCTCTCTATGACAACAGTGCACCAGTTTTTGTCAGAGTAAAATTGTTTTTTTTTTTTCAGAGTAAAATTGTTGTTCATTACTTCTCGTGGGAAGATGTTTATGGACAATGTAAATTTAATTTATGTTATCTCTTTAGACCAGGAAACAAGATTAAGTTCTTGGTTCCTGATTCCGGCTTGTTCTAGGTTGCAGGGATTGTCACATGGCCGAGAAGAGATAGGGGAAGAAAATTGTTGCCTTAGAGCCATACGCTCTTGAACAAGGCTTTGCTTCTATCTCATCCTCTCCCCAGAAAAGGCAGGAGATATAAAGTTCCTTTGTCTCATCGCTCTTTGGTGTTAGAAAGTATGCGAGCAATTGGTTCCTTTCTTGTGTTTGTGTTTGGTTGTATGAAGAAAGCATTCTTATCCACTCTAATATACATTTGCAACGTGAGGTTTGGTTACAGCAGTTCCCCTAGATGATTCTAAAGCTACCTTAGAGCTCCAAAGGTGTTTGTTGCATGTCTAAGTATTGATAATTTAAGAGATATGTTGCTTATTGGCTCCAGAAGAATCGAAGCTTGTCTCTTTTTTAGCAGAAAGCTATCGTTCTACATAGGGGCAGATCCAAGATGAATTTCGATGTGGCACAAAACTATTTTCTTATAACCCAAAAGTTAGTATAGAATTAGATGTAGTTGATTAAACTTAGCACTAGTTATTAATTACACTACAAATTTCATCTAAACTTCTGTTTGTATATAGATCTTCTCTGTCAATTAATCGGTCATTTCCTATTATAATTCTGATTAACAGAAGAGTCTGATGCTTTCAATTGATCTTCTTCAAATGAAATCTTTTAAAATCCAAGTTTGATAAAAGAAACTGTCTTATGTTCAGAATCAGGACAGAGGAGGATAAAGATAAAAAGGTATGATGGCGCTGAATCGTGCTCATTTGGAAATTCGGAACAGCATAAGAAATGTCACCACAAAACCAATTGTACCACTGTGGTTGTGCGAACGTAGTAAAAAATATACTTATTGGAATACAAAAATCCATTTAATAAAAACAATTAAAATTTGTTTGGGTCTTCTTCTCCTCCTCCCAAAGAACTTTATTTTACAAGTCCCAAAGCAAATGTTTGCTGCTTCAACAAAACTTACTGCTTACGGTATCGTAGCTCGGAACAGACAACACTGCCAAACAAAAGAACCAGCCACAATATTAAGGAAACACAAGCTTATTGGTACCTCTATAAGTGAAAAAAATATTATATTAAAATGTATTAAAGAAAAGAGACGGATGTTTATTACCATCTCCAAAGGAACCCATTGTCAAAGGCTTTGAAATTATCTCGCTGGTGAAATCTGTAATGTCTTTCAACGTAAGTTCGTCTACTGCCTTCAAGAACTGCTCAACTGGTTTCCTGCAATAATTTAATATAAAAACACTCATTCATGAGCAAGAAAAAAGGAACTATTGAGATTGAAGTGAAATTTAAAGTCCTTTTCAGTGTACCTCTCTCCGTATGTAAGTATCTGCCTGCCAATGTCTTCTGCTGCAATCATCTGCATAGGACGACACAACCTTATGATACTTAAATTGGTTTCATCTTTAGTGAGAGAGTGAGAATACCCGAGATTCCAAATTCATCAGAACTGCAGATTTCGTGGCTGCCTTGGCACGATCTAGATGCTTCTGGTTAACTGTCCAACCATATAAACAGAAGGGAAAACTTTCATACATGTAAAGGATTGTTTCGACTTTTAAAAGTAAAAAAGGATGAAACAAACTGCAAAACCTTTTCCTCCTGCTACATCTTTCAGTTCTTTAGCTGCTAATTCAATTGCTTTTGCAGCAAACTCAGGACCCTGCAATCAAGGGTGTAAATCATATCGTTATATTTACCAGAATACATATCAAGTAAAAACGTTATCAGCTAACACTAACTGGAGAAAGCATCATAACCAATTGAAGGAAAAGCATAGTAAACATCATCAGGATTTTGCTGAACTCACCGAGCAACCATATATTCCAAACAGTCCGGTGTTGTCAAAGATGCTAGTGAATGCGGTGCATGACTGAACTTGCTGATATTGGTTCAGAATACGGAGATCTGTGAACAGACAGAGAAACTTGTATCACTATTACTGATCCCTAAGCAGTGCTTGTGAATGTTTCATGATATAATTCAATAACGCAAAAACAGATAGCTCAACAACTGAAAAAAAGTAACACAAAATTTTGACTTACATAGCCATGAGTGCATTCCTTTTCCAGGGCCTCCAGCTGAGAATGAACCACCTCCTCCCATAAGCATCTAGTAGCAAATAGATTCAAATTATATTGAGTCTTCGTTAATAAATAGAATTTAATTGGTTGACCAAAAAGATAGAACTTAATTGAAACAAGTAAATATTATTAGGACAAGCAAATATTAAACATTCAATTTAGATACCTGGAGAACAGAGGCGATGAGTGCTTCTTTCTCGTTCTTCCAGCCGGGAACCTCAAAGGCAAGCGCAAAGTGTGTAGCCTGCAATGACAGAAAAAGCTCGGTAAGTATTGTGAAATGAAAACATCATCTCAAATACATTTTTCCAAAATCTGTCATGAATACCTCTCCACCACTATGTTGGCGAAAATCTCCACCAGTATACTGAGATTTTGGCTCAGCTTGGCGTGGTACGTTAGGAAGGTCAGAAGTTAATGGCTCAGCAACTTTCAAAAGATCTTCGTGCTCAACTCCACTTGCCGCCAGTACCATACGTGCAGCAGTGAAATTCTCCTGTAATTACCATATCAAATGAGTAAACAAAACAAAATGATGACACTAAGTAAAAAAAATTGTAATCACAGAAATGTAGATGGTTCTCAAAAGCTGATGCGGCCTTACAGTCATAAACTCCTCCAAGAGTTCCCCATTCAATTTGTGCAAAGCAGACTCAGGTGCGTACAGAGGATTTGCCAATGCACCGGAATAACCAGCAGAATGAACAGCCTCCATGAGGAATCCCATAGGGTTCTTTGCAAGTTCCGCTACCTCTACCTTCATCTTACGTAGCTGCAGAATACAATAAGCCACATATTTTTTTTGCAAGAGTTACCAGAGTTAAGGGAAATAGATTTACCTCTTCATTGACTTCCCAATCCAAGAAAGCAGGGTTACTCACACTGTCAATAAGAACCTCAACCATTTCAGGCACATAGGTTTTAAGAGCATCAATAGTGTAACTCATCTGCTCCCTTGAAGCAGATGCGGAGGTGTTCCCTCCAATAGCTTCTATTTCCCTCACAAGACGCAGATGGCTCCTATTTGTCGTGCTCTTGAAAGCCATCCTTTCAAGCAAATGCGTCGCTCCATGGAAATAAGGAGCCTCATAGATAGAACCACAATCAACATACAAACCAATAGAAGCTGCCGGATTCTAACCACAAAAAAAAAAGAAAAACACCAACATTAATAACTTTATTTCAGGTCATTTCTCGCATTTTCATATATTTTAATCAAACATAAACTCTGAATAAAATAACTCTGCTCAGGCCATTTCTCGCATTCCAATAGATGTTTAAGAACAAAATCAAACATAAACTTTGGATAATAACTTTGTTCAAGCCGTTATTCGCATTTCAATAGTTTTTTTGTTCTCAGAACAAAAAATAAAATATAAACATAGGCTTTACTTACGGGAGACATCTCTGAGGCGATTTTGAGCCCATTTGGAAGAGTGGTGATCTTGAGCTTGCTTGGCTCGACGCGGTCAGCAAGAGACGGAGGAAGAGATACGCCCTGAAGTGGCATATCCAAAGAAGTAAGGGAACCAGAGGATCCACCAGTCAACCATCCCAAGAAACCTGGAGAAGAAGCGCTCGTAGCAACGGCACTAGCGCTTGCATAACGCGCAGGTCCCAAACCTCGGCTAAGAGATCCCTATAAAACAAGAATATGATATCTTCTCAAATCAACGAGTCGCATATTCACAGTTCGTGATAGGCAAAAATCAAAATCGGATTGACTTCAGAAACTACGAATCAAAACTTATTTAAAGAAGAGATCAATCAATGGAAAAAAATTGTTTAATCGCATATTCACAATCCGTGATCCACTGATTGAGGCAACAGTCCATTTCTCTCTCAAAGAAGAGATCAATTCGTAAATCTAAGAACAATGCCTATCATCGCCGGTATCAATCCGAATCCAGATCTATAAGAGTGTAGGCGAAATCAGTCCCTAATCGAACGTTCCAGAAGCTAAATCAATGATGAAAGGATAGGAGCCGACCTTGAGAGCCCTGGCTCGTGAAGCTGCCGTGCGATACATGGCGAGTGTGGAAACCCTAAATCGGAGAAAATGAGTATCGAGTCGACGAAAGAGAAGCTGAGGATGACGAGTTTGAGAGGGGAGAGAGAGACGGAGAATAATCGCAGTTTAGTTTTTTTTTTTTTTTTTTTTAAATGTTTGTTATTCTGCTAACGTGCTCTGCGATTGTTTAACATAGGCCCATTAAATGTAATAAATCTGACACAGTCGTAGTATGGATAAAAGCATGAGCCTGGACATTTATATGGGCTTGACCCAATATAAGCACCCATGAACAAAAACGTCCTTTTTTTTCTTGGACATGCTACATATGATAATAATACAACACAGAGCGCGGGTGTTCGTTTTTACATTTTTTATACATTGTTTTGTTTTCTGTAATTAATGTTATATATTTTAAATAAATTATAATATATTCAAAAGACCTGGACCGAATCGGATAGTATAGTTATTTTGGTACAAATATCCGAATCCGTTTCAGATACATTTGTTATTTAGATATTTTTAGGTTCATATACATCCGAACCAAACTCATCCAGACTCAAAAGTACCCAACTCAAAACTCACACACAAATTTATAATATTCAAGCGGAGCCTAATTTAAAAAAAAATGATACACGAAAAGAACAAACCATACCTAAATAGACATCTAATGTTCATGTTTAACTGATTTTATAAAATAATAAAAAGGACTCTGATTAGCTAAATTAAGTGAAACATAAAGATTTTTTTTATTTAGTAAAATAATTATATGAAGTGAAAAATTAAGTGACAATAAATGTAATATATTTTATTATTTTGATTTAAGTTATAATTTTATTCACAAAAACATGTTTTGAATTATGTTTTTGACTATGTAATTTTCCACAAATTGAAACTAAAAATAAAAAAAAAGTTTTAGTAAAACAAATTAAACCGAACGTTTAACCATATATAAAACCCAGTTATTTAACATTTTTGATTTTATAATTGACACAAAGTTAATGTTGATTAACTAATAAATAAATATATTCACTATTATTATTATGGTAATATAATTAATGATGTGAAGTATTGTTAAGGTAATATAATTAATGAAAATTTTAAACTGAGTAAAATATGGAAAGACAATTAATGTAATCATATTAATGAAATTATTAAAAAGACACTATACTTCTTTTTTATAATGCTATCTATGTTTCCAAATAATTTTTTTTTCTCATCAACATAAACAGACTCATACAGTCTCTGTAAACCAAAACAGGAGCTCTCCATCCATGTGAACGACGAAAGACAGTTGTTTCTTGACACTGCGTGCTAGACTATCCGCCTTTGAGTTTAGCCTACTTGATACATGGATGAGCTCTGAACTAATGAAGCTTTCTTTAAGCGTTCTTTATAGCTCTGAATTAATTAATTTTTAAATTAAATGTTTTCTTATCTTTTGTTAATTGCAAAACTGACTTTACAAGATTTCATGTGATAGTAAGAAGATTTCTCAAGAAGTCTACTCATTGCAGATTCCTCTAGTTAATATGACATATTTGATTATTTACATTAATAATAAACTAATTATAAATTTGAATTTTATTTTTTAATGAACAAAATCTGTTGAAAAATATATAACAAAATCCTACTAACCTTTTAAATATTGTTTTAAAATAACAGATTAATTAATTTCTTAATTAGTAATATACTATTATTATAAATCAATGTTAATTAAAATTTTATTATAAAACAAGAAAATAAAAATTTAATATCATTTTTTATAAATTTATAATTATATTTTGAATTATATTAAAAAAGAAATGCTATATGCATTAAACATGACAAAATTATATTAAATAGGTAAAGTAACCTTTTTAAAAATCGTTTTATTTAAATAAATTATCACTCATCATTAAAATGGATTAAAATTCGTAAAATGTATAATATTATTATACAAAAATAAATTTACTAACATAGATTAAACTTTTATATCTACAACTATATATTATCTCTTTTTTAAATTCTCAACAATATATTGTTTAAAATTGTTTATATATTAAATATATTAGTATATAACTATTTAAAAAAATATTTTAATAGAAAACTATATAGTTTTAGTTATTCACTTAAATATTAATGAAAAATTAAATTTTATTTATAAATTTAATTTTTATTGTAATTATAAAAAAAGCTGTTGAGAAAAATATAAAAAAAAATCTGACCAAAAGTTCAAATATTTTTTTTTATAAAATAATGTATTAATGTAGTAACATAAAAAAGTTCAAAATTCATGTAATCTTCTAAACTCAAAAATAGTTTTGCAAATTTCCAAATGATGATATTTCAAATTTCACCAAAGAACCACGCGTTAGTGGTCCAGTGGCGATCCTCGACCTGGGAAGTCATGGGTTCGAGTCCCGCTGGCGGATGTTGCTCTTGAGGGCCTTCGAGCCCAATACGGACACTTCCAACTACGCTGGCCACTGGTGGGATTTACATGGGGTGATCACCAGCCCTCCTGGAGACCTCGGCGGGCTCCCCGGCTTAGCTCCGGTGGACGGTCTTTGGTTGCTAGTCGGAGCCTTACGAGGTCTTCGGATACCAGGGTTATCAAAAAAAAAAAAAAAAAAATTCACCAAAGATAAAATCGTATATAATAAAGAATAAATGTTTGAAATGCAACAAGAAAAAACAAACTATGTTAAAAATTAACGTAATCTAATATTTTGAAATATTCATTTAATAACAAAAAAACTTAATATCATAACATCCAAATATATCATATCAATAAAATTTACTAAAATAATATGATAGATAATATTATGTATAAAATTTACTAAAATAAAAAAGCTATTTTATTTAAACAAGACAGTGTACTTACTTATACGTTCCGTAAAATACTAAAATGATATATGTTAAAGTATATTTTTTTAAACACAACATGTAAATATAAATATTCTTAAATATATATCTTTATGATAATATAAATAAATAAAATTTAAAAATGTATTATATGTAAAATGTATAAATTAAATAAAAAATATATTTTGAAGGAGATTCGTTGTTATTTTATGGTACCTAACTCAAAAATATAAGTAACTAAAATTAATAATAAAGTAAAATTTATTAAAAACCACTATATATTAATAATACCGAATAACAAATCTAACAATAGTTTTATAGAGTTACACAATATATAAAATTAATATATATATATATATATATTTAAAAATGGTAATAATATCAAAATTATATATTTATAAAATGAAAAAATATACGCACGGATGTGCGGGTCAAAATCTAATATACTATTAAAACATAATCATCTTAAAAAAATCTATTTATGAAAGGTTGTTGCAGCTACTTGTTAACTATTTATTATTTTTTGGACATACCTTAATTTTCTTTAATTATACACGATAGTATCAATTAATATTGTTACAAAAGACATGGGAATCAAATGATGGGAACTCAGCCTCTCATGTGCATTCCTAATTTATGCAACCCGTCCATATAGACTTTTCAATTGTTTATTGTTTATACTTTTTTGATTAAAACGAAGTACATACCCGATTAAGTACAATATATATATATATATATATATATAATCTTGTCATGATGGACCGTCTAATAATACAATCATCCAACTAAAAACATGGTTCAAAATCTAATTTTAAAAGAATTCCATTATTACTCTTCATTTTAATGTTATACACTATATTTTATGCTCCTCATCTACAATATTCAGATATTAATTTATTAAAATGAGTTAGCATCTATATTATTAAAACTGAAGTACTCTTTTTGTACCGTTTGGAAACATGAATGACAATATAAATGTGAATTGTTTGGAAACATCGATAGCAGTATTTTTAGTACTTCCTTTTATTTACACATTTAGCCATTTCATTTACAATAAATTAAGTATTTCATTTTTGCATTTTTTTATTTACAGATTCTGCCACTGCATTTAAAATTATTTTAGTTCAATTAATTACAATTTCGAAACTTATCTAACCAAATTGATATTTATATATTGATCGTTATGAATATTGTACGAATATTAACTAAATCGCTTGTATTAAAGGGAGATAACCTTTTCCTATATTACATCAAATTGTATCAAGTTATAAATTTATAACATAATATTATATACAGATAAAAAAATTATTAACAAACATCTATATTATAAGATAATATATTCTATTCTATATGTAAATTACAAAACATAAAAAAATCACATAAAAATATACATGTGATTTTTTAATAAAACCAACGGTTTATGAGTTTACGTCAAACACAAGTTAAATCAAACACTTGCACGAAGACGCGGGTCAAGTTCTAGTATATCATTAAACATATTGTATCATGTCATCTTACCTTATATAGTTTCAAATATTTACAAAATCAAATTTGATTAAAAAAAATCGCAAATCATATGTAAAAAAAATTATATATATATATTACCTTAACTTAATTTTTATAAAAAAGTATTATAATAAAACATTATTTAAGATAAATTTAAGACCTATTAGCAATCCCAAAAATATATTCTATTTAATTAGCTAAAAAAATTTACCAAGTAAATCTTAAGCCATATCAATTTAACAAATGTAATCCTTATAAAATACACACAAAATATAATGAAAAAATAGGTATCTGTATTCAGGTATTCTGTCGGATCCTTTCTATCTGAGGTTTTTGGGTCCTAAACACTTAGATTTGATGAAAAGAATATAAAGAATCTTTGTCAGGATGCTAAAAAGGAACATCGATTCTGTATACAAACAATATTAGCCCTCGCATCAAAAGATTCGAAGCCTTAAGATTTCAGTCGTCTTGGTCATATATTTCCTTTGAGATACAGAAAAGAGATGTTCTTAAAGGAGCATGGCATACAGAAGATTATGTATACCTATCTGTGTTAGCCAGCTTACAACCCATATCAGTTTTGTCTGAGATTGTAGATGATGATGGTTCCTTGGCTAGACTACAAAGACTTCGCCAATTTGGTCAAGAGAATAACTTGAAAATCAAATCAGTTGCTGATCTAATCAGGTACAATACTAGGCTTTAAGATCAGCTACTAATTGTTTAGATGAAATACTGTGAACGTTCATTTTTATAACCCTAGTTTTGTATTTACTTTATATCTGTAATTTGCATTAAGCAATATCAACAATCTTTTGTACTGCCAGTGGTCGTCAGTTACCTGATCATTTTGAAGGGAAGCTTCATTTGGGTTACATGCTGATCCATGACATGTTAGTAGAGCTTCAGGTTGCAATAAACGGTATGATTTTACTACTGTAATTTTTTTTCTTTCGTAATGTAGTCGGTAGTTATCTTTTGTATGTCTTCTTCAAGAGGAAAAAGAAAGGAGTTCACAAGGAACCGGACGAAGAATTTAGTTTACTTTCCTAAGCTCTTAACAAAATTATTGGCAAACTTTCTTAATGCTTCACATCTTTGCTGAAAAGCTCCCAATTTCAGATCAAAGAGAGGAGCAGAGAGCGAGAATCAAGTAAAGACATAGATAAAATGAGGTATCCATGTAGGAGTAGTGATCCCGACATGCATCATGATCACCACGAATATGACAAAATCTATAATCACCTAATCAGTCCCGTGACTATAATTCAAGAAGCCGGTGAAGTCTGGGGAAAGACCGAGGGATGAAGATTGCATGTAACTCAAAAAAACAGTCGCATCTTTTTATTGACTGCAATTTCTGGTTGTATTTAAACTATCTGTTCTATCTATTGTAATTATTTATATCATGAACGCTACTATGATTCTGCCAGAGACCCGTTGAAACAAGTTTAAGAGGTTCTTAAAAGTGAGTCTAGGATCAATCTAAAGTTGCAAACGCTTATGTTTTTCATGTGTTGAGGATTTTCGGAGATTGGAAGTTGCTAAGTTTGTAAGAGGAGTTTTCATATTTTTAAAGCTTTCTATATGTCGTTGACATCAAAGACTTGTGAGTAGATGATGACTTGACTCTCCCATGACAACCTAAAAATTCAGACATACATCATTCACAAACTATGTCTACACGTTATTCATTTATTTATTATGTACTGAAACTTTGGCCTGAAATTGTATACACACATAAAATGTAAGCAATTAAAGAGAAAAGAAATGTCAAAGATCATTGGTAACTCAACATCACATTGTAATGTCGTAATGATTTTATTTAAACATCATCTGTTTTAGTTTGATTAAAGCATCAATTTAAGAAATTGTAATGGTCTTAGCCTAAGCCACTACGATAAGCTTTCTAACAAAAGATTGACTGCTTGAGAAAGAAAACTCAAATATGTTAAAAAAAAATTAAATATACAGTTGTGGGGAAATGTTGTGGCTTTAACTCAACTTTGTTACCTGTTTGTTTTTTTCCTAAAAATATCAATTGTAATATTTCTTCTAAATTTTTATGCAAGTCTAATTATCGTTTTTAAAAAATTTCTAAAGCTTATTTCCATAAATATACATAATAGAGTGGGAATGCAAGCTTCAACAGTCTATGAACTGCTGTTTCAATATTATGAAGAATTTTGGTGATACATTACAAAAGCTCTAACCAAATTTTAGGCAAATCTTAAGCACAAAGAACTTGAAACACTCAATAATAGTGATTACATTTTCAATCCAAAATATATCAAGTACTAACATAGAAAATCCAAAATTGAAACCAGCTATGCCACAATTTCACCATATAAAAAATTTATGCAGGAAATTAACTATTTACCCAATTTAATGTCAAGATTCTATTTTCATAAATCTATAAATGATATCAAAATAGTAGATAAATAAAAGATACAAGTTGACTTCAATACTAAATTTGATCATAACTCACATGAATATATGAATATCAACATCGGAAACACATAACAGTAGATGTAATATAAATAAAGATGAAAATCTATTTTTTTCTTCGAAAAAACTGCTTAATATTATAGTACGTATAAGTTGACAAATTTGTAAAATCCAGATTGTTACTTTGAAAGGAAAGCCTGGAAATATATTAAACTAAAAAAAAACTACAACTTATTCTTCACTTACAAGAAACACAACATCCATCTTTAAATGGACAAAAATACCAAATTAGCCTAGAAAAAAATCAAATCATTTTTACGATCCGGATCCGATCCGAAAATCCGGATATCTGGAGGTGCCGAATCCGGATCCGGATAATAAAATTGTTGGATCCGTCAAAGCCGGATCCGGATCCGGATATTTTAATTTTTTAGTCTGAATATCCATATCCGTAAGTTTTATTAATAATTATTTCAAAAATAGTAATATCTATATATAAAAATTAATTTTATTTAATATATTTCATTTTTATAATAGTATATATATATTATGTAAATTTTGTAATATTATATATATAAATAACTAAAAACATTATATCTGTTTTTATTTTTAAATTATTGTTAATATTTTATATATATTAATATTATTTTTTATTTATTTTAAAGATCCAAATCCGGATCCGGATATCCGCCGGATACTACAATTTTTAGAAGGATATCCGACACCCGGATATCCGACACCCGGATATCCGAGAACCCCGGATCCGGATAAGAATAGTAAAATTATGGATCCGCCGGATAAGGATCCGGATCCGGATACCTTAAAATTACCCGGATACCCGATCCATCCCAGGCCTAGTAATGCAGCGGATAATTGGGTTGAACGGTCGATCAAGGAACCTTTAGGGTTCTTAGAGACCTGTTCTTGTATCAATCAAGAGTTTATTTCGATAGCTTCTTGAGACCAACTTCCTGCTTGATGAATTTAATCAAATCAAAGACAAGGTGTAAAGCAAAACAGCTAGTTTATTAATTATCAAAATTTGAAAACAACTTTAGGCTTCAATGCCTATTTATAATAAATTCTCAAATCTAGAAAACCCTAATTTTAATTAAAATAAGAAAACCATTAAGATATAGAAAATACAAATAAAAAATAATTATCTAAATTAATATAACTAATAAATAAATAACAAGATATTTGGAAATATCTGCATCACCTAGTTTTAGCCCTTCACGAGCCGCAAGAAATTTTCACCAATCTAGGCTCAATATTCACCTGTAGGTACCTACTACTTGAAGGAAAATTAAAAAAAATAACACCGACCACTCATACCATAGTTGGAGCAGAGCAGCTGCCTCCTTTTCAAATAATTATAAAGTAAAACCTCTATAAATTAATATTCGACAAATTAATAATTCTATAAACTAATAAATTTTATCGTTTCCAATTTGGAGAAAATAATAAAATAATAAATTTTAGAAAATTCTATGTAAATATATGGTCCTGTTAAAATTATAAACTAACAATTTATATGTATACATATTTTATATAAGTAAGAACTTATTATTATATTGTTTGTTTTATATTTACAATGAAATTATTTTTATATTTTCTTAACACTTAGTATATTTTGATGAGATTTATTAATATTATATCTAAAACCACATTTAATTTCAAAAAATAACAATTAATGCATTTGCAAAATCAAATATTTTTCTTATCTTAAAATAAATATATCTTAAAATAAAAAAATAAATAATAAAACTTTTGTAAATTAATATCTCTATAAATTAATAAAATTTTAAAGTCTCAACATTATTAATCTATAGAGGTTCTACTGTAAGATATAAATCCTTACACTTCAACAAAAATTATTCTTCTCCTTTAGTCACCATTCGAATAGTACAACAAGTTAACACAATCACTTGCCCGAGACCAGCAAATAAAAATCAACACAATTTCGACCCGGAACTAATAGTGGATTCTCTTATTGATTCTACTTCGCGAACATGGAATTCACAAGCACTCAGGGCTTTGATGGATCACCAAGATGTGAAAATTATAGAAAGTATACCACTGAGTAAAACCCAGATGGTGGACAGGGATGGATGGCATTTCACAAACAATGGGAAGTATACGGTTAAATCAGGTTATCAGATAGAACGAGTTTATCCAGACAGGAAAAAACCACCTTAAATGTTTGGACCCTCAGTTGATGCTTTGAAGGCGTTCTGCTGGAAAATACGGTGCCCCCCCCCCCCCCCCCCCCCAAAGTTAAAACATTTTCTATGGCAATTGGTTACAGGTTGTATAGCAGTCAAGAAGAATCTGAAAGCGCGAGGAATACAAGGAGACATATGTTGTGCATGTTGTGGAGCGGATGAGGAATCGATCAACCATGTGTTTTTTGAATGTCCTCCAGCACTTCAGGTTTGGGCTCTCTCCAAGATACCATCAAACCCAACTATTTTCCCAACGAGCTCCCTCTTTACAAACATGGATCATCTCTTTTGGAGAGTCTCCCCACCGACGGAGGATCATCAATTTGCGTGGATACTTTGGTATATTTGGAAAGGAAGGAATAATAAAGTTTTTAGTAATCTGGACATGGATCCAAGGGACATGCTCAAATTGGCAGAAACAGAAACAATACTTTGGGCTGACGCACAGGTATTGACCGGAAATAGGATAGTATCCCAAGTCGAGGTTATGACTCTCCCATCAATTCCGGGGAGATGGTGCTTTACAAATGGTTCCTGGAAGGAGAATGAGATTTTCTCCGGGCAAGGTTGGCTGAGCATTTTAGAAGGTTTTGATGGGCTGTTGGGAGCAAGGAATGTCCGGGCTTGTCTATCTCCTCTACATGCGGAGATAGAAGCACTACTCTGGGCAATGAAATGTATGAAAAACTTACGCCAATTTCAAGTTACGTTTGCAACGGTTTGTTCTCAGTGAAGATGGTTTCGGAACCAAAAGAATGACTAGCATTTGCAAATTATTTGGAAGATATTAAGACCCTGAAAGAAGGTTTCACACGATCAGAGACTATGTACCAAGGACGCAAAATTCAAGAGCGGATAGTCTAGCACGCAGTGTCAGGAAGCAACTGTCGTTTGTCGTTCACATGGATCAAGATCTTCCGGAGTGGTTCTACTGACTCTGTAGTTTGATGTCAAAAAAAAAAAAAGTACAACAAGTTAACAATTCTGCAACTCAACTCTAGGTACTCTATTCCAAAAAGGCCCTCCAAACTCCAACAATTGACAATCCTAACATTATTAGGCCACTATATTAAATTTGAATTTACAAAAACAGCAACATAATAAATATAAAGATTGACGTTAACATTTTTAAAACAGAAACATCCTTTTCTAGACAACAACTCCACTTTTGATGATACATTAGAGTAATTGTTAAAACCTCACCTAAAACAATATACTAATTTACCACTTAGTAGAAACGCCTCTCCTAATATACACAAAAACTATCATTGTCCAAAAGAAGAGCCACATAGAAAGTTAAACAATCTCCTCCGACTACATAACACACTAACGCAACATATAATTGCTATGTCCCAGTAAAAACAATCAAAATTCACAGCACACAATTGTATTATACAAAGCTACTTAAACAACATCCCGCGCTACGCGCGGGCACACCACTAATATACTTGAAACACATGGAAAATGTAGACATTTTGTAGAACACACAAGCAACACCTAATTCTTAACACTTAAGTCTGACAAGTCACACACCAGATCCCTCCCACGATGAAGTTTGTAGCATGAGGCGGAGCTGGAGTTGGAGCTAGAGCTGGACGTTGACCTCATCGTCCAGCCGGACCTGGAGCCGGTCCGGGAGCCGGACCGGGAGCCCGATCCGGAGCCCGATCTGGAGCCCGACCGGGAGCTGGACCCTGACCCGGAGCTGGACCAGGAGCATGAGCAGGAGCTGGAGCTGGAACTGGAGCTGGAGCTGGAGCTGGACCCGGAGCTGGAGCAGGAGCCGGAGCGGGAGGCCAGCGTCCAGCTGAACCTGGAGCCGGAGATGGACGTGGAGCCGGAGCCGGAGCCGGAGATGGACGTGGAGCCGGAGCTGGAACTGGAGCTGGAACCGGAGTTGGAGCTGGAAGAGGGCCAAAGTTTGCACCAAGAGCATCAATGACATCACCAGACCGACCAGAAAACCCGACAAGCTTGAAATTATTTTCCTCGAACACAAATCTCCTGCCAACCACATTGCCAAAAGCAGGGGAGGTTCTTCCTATTGATGTTTGAAACCTAAGCGATGTAAGGAAGCCATCGATGGTTCCCTCCACTACTGTAATATGTTCATTAGGATGATCCACCACAAACTGCAACCAAAATATTTTTATAAAAGTAAAATAAATCTCAATAAACACAAAGCTATACAGTTACACATATATTTTATATCAACAATTAATACCTCCTGTGGAACCTCTTGCCTCCTCCCATGATCATGTGGCACCGTTCTTTGGTCTCTCGCATACTCAAACCTGAGAAAACTTACAAATCTACCACCTCGTCCAACGAGTATTCTTCTTACACCGTCGAAAGCGCCATCGTCCCAAGCGCTCCCTCCGTTCCCACCTTGAGGGTTAAAGTGCCTAAGAGGAGGATTCGCAGCGAAGAAGTAAGGTCCGATGGCATCAAGAGCTTGACCAGAACGTCCGTGAAAACCTAGAAGCTTCCCACCATTTTTACCCTCGAGCGTGAATCTTGTCCCAAGTTGAAACCCCAAAAACGAATGACCGAGTATCGGAGAGGTCCTTCCACGGGAGGTTCTGAAGATTAACGACTGGATAAGCGCTGTTCCATATCTAAAAACATGTGAGAAGCTTCCACCCACGGATGTGATATATTCAGTCGGATAATCCACTGTGAACTGGATTTCATTTTCCATTAGAAACAACAAATGCAGAAGGCAATAAAGGTATGACAAGATCATATTGAAGAATAACAAAGAAAGGATCTATTACCTCTTGAAGTCCCCCGCGATTCGTTCCATGTTCACGGGTTTCAAAATTTCCATCATTATTTTCGTACTCAATCTTGATATAAGAAACACAGTCCCAGTCTCTTCCGACAATTATTCTTCTCACGCCATCGAAAACACCATCGTCAAATGGGCTGCCCATGTTACCACCCATCGCTCCCACTCTTTCAGACATTGTGCCCATCTTGTAACGAAAACCTGAGTAAAATGAATTTCTTCTTTCAAAAACACACTAACAAACATTGTTCCTGTTCAAAACATTGTTTCTCAGGTTCCATCGTTGGTAATAATTTTACAGGACAATGTCTATATGTCTATATGTCTCTATTAGTCTTTGACATGATTGTACATGCATACTTCTTTAGTCTTAGAGCACGTGCACTACAAAATTCGCAATTCTTAATGTTGTGTATCTCACAAAAACTAAAAAAACTATTATATTTAAATGAATTAAATTTCTAAATGTTGAAGTATTTTTTTATTAGAATCTCAACATTTAAAAGCCTCAACCATTTAGTATAAATATTTTTCTTGGTTATAGTGATATACTCAATTAAGAACTTTTCCGATGAAAGTGCTCTTACATACGTAAAAACAGGAAAACTATGAGGAACATCGACTAACATATATATAGAGAGAGAGAGACATATATGTAGAGAGAGACCTGCCTCTAGAGGATTGTGTTATTCTTAGGTTAAGAGCTGGGAGTGATATGGATTAAAAAGCAGGAAAATTATGAGGAACTTCTACTAGCATAGAGAGAGACATATATATAGGGAGAACTGACTCTTGAGGGATGTGTTACTCTTAGGTTAAGAGGTGTGAGTGATATGGGATTATGAGTACTTGAGTAGTGCTGTTCCTTTCTTTTTGTCATTTTTTCACACGTTACACATTTATCATCGACCATACATCTCAGATTTATCCTTTTAATCATGTTTTGATTTTTAATATTTCTTTATCTTCGTTATCATCTAAGTCTGTTTTTGCTCATATGAAAATTTTCTGATTTAAGATTGGAAAAACTGGTTTAGAAAGCTCATTATTTTTTTGTATTTAATAACCATCATATATAACAATTTTATTACTTTAAATCGGATTAATTAAAAGTTTATAATTTATAAATTATTATTAATTGTCTGTAGTGCTTAAAAGTGCGGAGAACTGTATGCATAAGTACATTATTGACCGAACTTGCGACTGACCTAGGGTATATGTTGCATACTTGCATGTTATACAGGTTGATCATGCAAGACAGCAAAATAATGTTTCTTGTTTTATTTTGTGTCCATTAGTCGACGTCGCTTTTTGTTTCTTCTATATCACGTTAAAATACAAAGATGACCGGTTGAGTTCTCATCACCGCAAACTGCTCTAGTATCTGAACATCTTTAAATTTGGTTCAGTTATCAGTATCACTACGCTTAAGCGGCATCAACGATCTTGAACTATATTTTCTTATTTTGGGATTGACTTAGTCTACCACTAATACTCTGAAATAATTTCTTAGAACGGGTTGAATTTGTGTCTTATCTTTTTGTGTAAGTCTTGGGTTAAAATCATTGTATCCATTTAACTTATTATGATCAAAGAGAAAACCTATTCGAATGTGAAGTTTGCAACAGACAGCTCTAAGCTGGTGTTTGTATGTGCGGATGAGGCGATGAAATAAAGAGCATAAAGTTAAAACACATCAAATTTGTTGACGGGTTCCATCCTGAATCTTGGGACCTCTTCTAGATTTCATTCACTTAGAATATAAAAGATAGAAGGATAGACAGATGTCACTCTATGCATGATACATATTTTTGTTATGCATCAGCTTGTCCCTGGATAGAATATGATATATGAATAATGTTCACACTTCACACTACGTTACTATCTATTCTATTAAAATAAATCTTTTTATCGATCAATAAAAAATTTGTTATTGAAGTTGTTTTAATGATCCTACTAAAACTGACATATATCATATTTCATAATAATAATAAAAATCAATTAATCTAATATTTATAAACTGATTCTCGCCACTTATTTCTATCAAATTAATAAAAGAGTTAACCGTCCAACCATAACCATTACACAATTGCATTTATATTATCATTCGTTTTGTTTAGTACGTAACATTTTATTTTTAACACTGTTTAGTTTCAAGCTATAAGAAGATAAAGTTCAAACAACCAGCTTTAAAAAAATCTAAACAAACTAAAAGAAATCACTAGTAGGTGACATAAAAAACTCAAAAGAGTATATAGTTAGAACTCACCAAATATTGAGATAATACCAACCAACATACTGGTTTTGTATTAATTCTCAAGGCGTAAGCCTTACTGACCAGTCTCCTCAGTGAGTAGTTGTTGCAGCCAAGGAGAACATGACGACCTAGATGACTATGATCTCTGATCTCTTACCGCTACCACTATATTTTGCAAGCGAGAGTAATACGATGAATACAAGATAGAATCATGAGCATGAACGAAGGGGTCCATAAAAATGATATGTTTATGTCGCAAACACCATCAATATGGAAGATCCAAATTAGAGGCCAAATTGTAAAAACATAAGCTTAAATCCTTGAAACTAGCTCTTCTTTTATCCATAATAGCGGCTTGAGAAGAACACATATATTAGGGATCCGTTTCTATAAGATAATTTCCACCAATACTGACCTATGATAGCCTAACAGTGGCTATTAATTTATTAACAAAGAGAGAAAACACATTCCACAGAAACGTCGAGGAGGTTAAGCAAATCAACAAAACACCAAAACCGTCACCCCACAAGGATCAGAAACTTAACAAGAAGACCGTCACTCCACCAGGAGCCAGAAACTCTCAAAAACTCTGGTCAAAATCCATATTGAAACCCGAGTAGACAAACACACAGTGCCAACCGACGTAATACTTGTCGAAAATCATCGGATCTGCTCGTCAGCTACAAGATCTGACCCAAGAATGACCAAAATCATCTCACCACAACCACAAAAGGCAGACGAAGAATACGAGAGAATAACAGAGAATAGCAGAAAACAAGAGAAAAATGGAGAAGAAAACCAGTTGATTTTAGGCGGCCGCCACCTCATGCGCGCGGCTGCCAGAGGTGTACATAACATCCTTAGAACGCATTTTTCGAATATATTTTTGGGTTACACATCTATACTATTAAAGCAGGATCCTATTGTCATAATTACCTTAGGGGCATGTTTCCTTCACTAACATTGCATGTTTCATTAAGGGCAATTAAGTAATATTAATAACAAATCTATATTGGGTCATTATTTTTGGATCCAGCCCAAATCAAATCTCTCTTGGGCCATTTGGGCCTATTAAAAAATCAGATTCAATTCTCACATTTTTTTTTTCTTTGGACCATTGAGTCCAAGTTCAAATAATTTTTTTTCAACTATTCTTAATTATTATTTTTTTCTTTTCTTAATATAATTTAAGCATTCATAAAAATAATTGAATTTTTTTATTGAAAAGTATAAATATTTATTAAAAGTATATAATTTTTTAGTGAAGGTATTAATCCCATAATAAAATTAATTTATCAGAGTTATACCAACTTAATTCATTAAAAAAAAAGTTTATTTTTTTTAACATAAATAGTCATTTAAAATGAAATACGATAAATAAAGATAAAATTTTTAAGTCTTTTATAAAATAAAACACAAATATATGAAAATGTGACATTTACTAAATATTTGTCAATTGAAAAAAAAAACAAAAAAAAAACCCGCGCTTTGAAAGCGCGGATCAAAATCTAGTTAAACATAAAAATGATACAACTATACCTAATGAGGATAAAATTAACATTAAATCCTCATATATATTTCATGAGATGATAACTATATATTCAATACTGTTCATTCATTATAATTTGTCCCGTGTTCACGGATTTTGGCCGTTCACCGCTGAATCCCACTATCCACGTGCATGCACACATCATCATTTACACATGTAGTTCACGTGTCGTCGTCCTGCTTTGCGCATGTGATCTTCACGTGCAGTCGTCCCTTGCACCCTCCTCCACGCGTGACCATCATGCTCCATCGTCCATTTTCACCGGACATTTTTGGGTATGACGACGTCGCCGCTGGTGACTGACTTGGCAACTTAGATGAGTGGACTTGGTGAGTCAATTCGGTGAGTCGGTCTTGGTTCGATTTGGGTTTGGTTAAGGTTAACCGGTTCAGGTTGGGTTTGTTTGGTTGGTTGGATCCGGTTAGGGTAGAAGGATCTGGTTGTTGAGTCGGATTAGTGGTTCTGATATAGTTTGAACAGTTGTTTATGTGTATATATATATATATATATATATTAATGAATAATGAAAGACCATCAAAATGTATCTAAAAAGTTAACTGGCTTGTTTTGACTAGTTTGTCTGACCTGACGGGTTTGACTGTTGAGCAAGACTGTTAACTTTCCTGTTAACTTTGACAGACTTTCAGTTATCATTTAATCCGTTCGAAGTCTATTATTATGACCTGATGATTTTTAATCCCGATTTCATATGCAGAGTATGTTTAAGCAATCGGAGTTCATAAGCACCACTTTTACTTTTGCTGTGAGGATTATTTTATTAAATCTCATACCAGCGTAGAATTGCTATTGAGGATAGTGTAGTTTCAAAGATGTTTGGTCTATATATCAAGTTGGGTAGGAGTCTTGTGTGGCAGTTACACGTTTATATAGTGATGCAGAGTAAATGATTGCAAGAGTATAGAGACGAACTTATGTACTATCAAAGCAGAGAATTATATATATATCCACATAATTGGGGAGTGCATAGACTATGTACTATAGCACATAGCTTGTTTCAGGTGTTGTACAACGCACCGTATTTGTCCATGTTAAAGCTAAATTCTCATGGTCGGTGTTCTATTACTGAGTCAATTGTTGTCTCTTGTTACTCATTTTTTTCTTCCCTTTTCGGGTGAAAAGTAAGAAACTTTAAGGATGGTTGGGTTTTATGAGGCGTTTTACTTTTTTTTTTGTTTAACCTGGGGCTATCCCGGGTCTATGAAAGGACCCAGACTAATTTCCAAGAGAATGTGCAGCCTACGGATAGATCTTCTTTCCGGGTATGTAAATGAGCTCTAAAACATGGGACTATATCCGTGTGGTGTCCAGAGATATCATAAAGTAGTTCCCTCCGGTAGAGTTCGAACTCGCAACCTGGGTGCATGAAGGAGCCCGTCCTTACCATTGGGCTTCCGGAAATGTGTTTTACTTTCTCTCTCTTTTTTAATTATTTATCTATATAGTATTTCAGCTTATTTTTATGAAAGATTTACATAATGAGTCACATTTACACTTATTAATAACACTATGGGTAACTTTCTTCTACCCATACACTTTCTCTATTTTTTGCTCATTTATCATTAGGTTTACTAACCAAAAACATAACTATATTGTAATTAGTGGATCCCAGTTCTCTTCTTCTTCACATCTCGTTTCTTTTTCTTTTTCTTTTTAGATCTCATCTGAGATTTCCCGAGTGAAATCATTGGTTTCATAATGAATCTCCTCCACATCAATCATTTTTCTCTTCTCCAGATCCAACCCTCGCCTCTTCATCGCAACTTCTCGAATTATCATTGTACTCCTCCACCATCACCACACCTTCTAATGTCGCCGCAATCAATTTTGTAAGTACATTTTGAGTTTTTGACCTTGTTTATTGATTCTTTCTCCATCTGGGTTGTTAAGTGTAAATCACTCTAAATAAAATCTTGATGTCGTCTCTCAACATCAGCTTCTCCACGGCTCAAGCCCAGGAACTCTCCACCTCGTGCTCTCAGCCTTCGCCATCTTTGGAATCAAGCCTCCATCGTGTCTCTGCTCCGTCGTTGCTGGCTCGCCATCGTCGTTAACGAGATCCGGCGAGAAGATCGCTCGAGCAACATCAATGGAATAGTATCGTCTTTTTGCACTTTTGTTCCTCTAGTTTTGTGCTTCTTTCACAATATGCCTCAAACTTCCAATCTGATTAAATTGCTTTACAAATTTACCGCATTGTACATGTGTACACGTAATTTTACTGATCAATGTGTACATCATACCCATTGTACATATGTACACGTAATTAGAATGTGTTTCTTAGTTTGAATAACAAATTAGCTTTTGGTATAAAAAAGACATTCATTTTTAAACTAGTGATCACTTTGTTTTGTTTATTGCGTAATCTCACAGAGTCAGAGGCTGAGTACCTTTGAGTACAGCCTATTTTTTAAACACAACATTTTATTTTTCACAACTCGTGAGTGAAAATATAGTGAAGCAACCAGAATCAATGACATAAATACATAGTATAACTAATCCAATATAATACAAGATTGTTTTAATTATCAAAGAGAAAAAATATTGAAAGTTTGTACATTTCATTTATATAGAGTTGGAAGTCAAGTAATGAAGATGATGATTATTGTGTACATGATGTTGTATACATGTGGATACGAAGTTCTGGTGCACATATATAGATTGTAGCTTTCTGTTTTTTCTTTTCTTTATTGTGTTTTGAGATGAATTGCTTTGAGTCGTTTTTGGTTTTATAGTTTTGAGTCGAAAGCGTGGGTGAGTGATATGAAGATCATGGTGGGTTATCAGAAAGAGTACATTGAATTCTTTGTTTAAAGGTTTCTTATGGATTGTTTTTGGAGGGTCTTATCTTGAGGATAGAGGTGGTTGTTTGTTCATGGACAAGAGGCATCCTCATTTCTTTGAATTACAAAATTATATGCATGTTAATTTAATTTATTAATCTTTTTTGTGTTCGTTTTCACAACATTGGTTTATAAAACATAATACATTTTAGTAATGTAGTAGATATTTATAAATTAATGGTGTACATATGGACATCATATAAAGTTGGTGTACACATGGATATTATATAAAATTGATGTACACACCACAAATGTACAACATAGACATCATAAAAGTGGTGTACACATGGATATCATATAAAGTTGATGTACACAAAAACATCATATAAAGTGTACATGTTCTAAAAATATTACAAAATATCAGATAAACCCATAACTTGATTCTGAAACAAGATGATTCGGGCGAAACTAAGATTAACCCAGAAATATAATGAGCGATCGTCAGCGGGAGAACTCAACGGACATGTCCATTCAACGTCTTTGATCCATCATGACCCTCACAAATTGTGAATAGAGTTTGCAATCCAATGGAAGAACCAACAAAACAAATTAATAAAATATGGAGACTTGGAAACGTCCTCCATTTTCAATATCCAGCACCATTTGCAAATGTCCTCTATATTTTTCGAAATGTGAAAGCAAGTAGCTTTAAAGTAACACTTAAGGTTTGCCAAACATGCACCCATGTTGAGAATAAAAAAAAAATTATGTACCTTTAGCTCTCAAGTGATCCAAATAATCACAATTTACATACTTTGATGTTGCTTTGAAGGCAATGAAGTCCATACCTGACAAACAAACAAAATTAAGGAACATTGTTCAATAAACGAGATTGACTGAACAAGTAATTTTACACAACAAAACCTGCCAATGTCTCAGTTTTTAAATCATAAGCCTAAACAAAGTTCATATCAGTCATAACTAGTAATAGCACACAAAACTATCAAGCTATCAATTATTTCCGTATGAGTTCACGAACTGAATCTTGACCAAACAACCATCACTAACAAGAAAAGCAATGTGATCCATCAAAGGTGACGTGAATGTGAATCTAGGGACCTTACCATCAGATTCAACACTGCTTTGTTATCAAGACTGATCTGAGAAGGCCACCATCGGCGATGGCGGAACTGGTGCGACACTTCAAGTTCATCCTTAACCCAAATTCTGAAAATCTTCTGTTTATGAATCACAACCCAATTAATCTGATAACAAAAATGATCAAACCTAATTCCACTTGTAAAACTACAGTACTTTTGGGATTAACAAAAGGAGACCTAAAACTCTATGAAAGCACACAGATTGTGACATGAACTTACAAAGATACACAAAAGTTCACGTCGTTCTTCACATCAATCTTCCTCTGATATACGACCTAGAAAAGAAGCCTCTGTAACCGATTTCCAGCGAGTTTCTCAGGAGAAGAGGGGACGTTTCGGCGGCGAGAGCTCAAGCCGCGGCGACGACAGAGACAAATTGCAGAGCACATACCGAGGCGGAGAAGGAAGAGATGCTACGAGAGAAGCTTGAATCTGGGTTGCTTGTGTTCAGGTGACGACGCCGCGAACAGAATCCGACCAGGTGACCTTCAAGAGACCACGACGGCGTAGGCACGGTGACGTGCACTAGCTCCGGGTGTGGCGGAGAAGAAACCAACAATGGAAGAAGAAGAAGTTTGATGTTTTTTGTTTCAACCAACCTAACCAGAAACCTATGTAGCATGGGGACGTCGATTTAGGTGCCGTACCGGTACCGGAAACGTTTCGGGGACGGGTACTTCACTGGGACAGCACTGGTACGGCTTGGGGACGGTTAGAAAACATAGCTATGAGTAAGACTAGTTTTCACGGGACATAATGTTTGTGCAATTGTTTTTTAACTGTCACTGTTATCTTGATTCTAATTTTAGTTGGCAAAATAGACATATTATAGTAAATTATATCTAATTATGTTAGATTCACTATATAAATTTATTTTTTTATAAATATTTTATATTTTTTACTAGTATATATTTGTCGTACCCGTACCCATAATTTTTAAATTTTCCCGTTTCTCGTCCCCGTTTCTGTCCCCGTATCCGTCTCGGTGCATCATAGCCAGAAACAAATGTCACTTTAATTTATCTAACCACCTTAACCAGAGATAAATGTTACTTTACTTAAATACCCATCCCTGGTTTTGCTTTTGCCAGGGAGAAAAGAGTCTTCAACTATTGAAAATGGTCTTAGAGCATTTCCAAAAGATACTTTATGACTTCAAATATGAAGTTTTTTTGCTCTTCAAAAAGGAATTTCAAAACTTCAAATTTGAAGTTTTAAGCAGTGAAACTCTATATTTGAAGTTTCACTATTCAAAATTTCAAATTTGAAGTTTCATATTTTATTTGCATTTTAATCCCTACAATTACACATATATTTGAATTATAAAAATATAATAAATAAATTTTAATTAAATATTTTTCTCAAAACGAACATAAAAATATAATTTATTTGACATATAAAAAACACAGAGATATATCTATTTATCTTTTTTATTAAAACATAATACATTTTATTTTGGAAAGATAAATACATAGCGTTTTATCAAAATGAGACAAACCTACCAAAGGGATATATGCAAATAATGATGGATTCACAAGTCAAACTGCAAAAATCAAACCAGCAAACACAAATCAGAGCAATTCTCCGGAATAAAAACCCTAAACAGTCGAACAGAACAAAGCGATAACTAACAGTGAGAAGAGACAAATCTGAATTACATACGCCGAAAGAAGAGAAAAGATAAATCTAAAATTTCAAACAACTTAAGAAAGTAGAAGACGAGAGAACACCACCTTTCGCTTTCCTCCGAGAAAGCAATAATAGGAAATGAGGAAGAAAGCACATCAATTTATACACCAAAAACCAAGGGCCGCAAAAGAAAAGGATTACGACTGCATGCGCGATTCGTCTTCCAAGGAGAGAAAGTTGAATCCCTACTTCAATCAAATCCCGCAATAAATTCACCAAACCAAAGTCTTGAACAGGGCCTTAGGGCACATGGACTGGCGGTCTCAAATACGCTATCCAAGTCGGACTCAATACCCGACCCATGCCGACCTAAGACATGCCGGACTTCATGGGGAGGGGGCTACTGTTGGAGCCGGATTTCATCCTGCTCTAGACTCGGTCCGAGGTTTCAATCTAAATACCCTAGACGCCCAAATCAAATACTGCCAAGCCCCAAGAAGGAAAATAAGCCCGCAAGCGTCCAAGCCTACCCCGAGATGAGGAAGTCCCACGGTCCACGGACCGAGCTCGGCAAGTAAAAACAAAACGTAAAGGAATCAAATGCATTAAAGACCATCATAAAAGCACCAGATCCACGCAGAAGATCACACCACCATTATGATCCACCGTAAAGACCTATAAAGGAAGGAGAAGGAGCCAAGAGAAGGGGATCCGAATTATTCCATAGAAAAACTATATTCTCATTATATTCATACTCCATTGTTGTCAAACACCCTCTGTATTCATAGCTCATTTGTGATTAAATCGTCAATAAACATCCATTTTCCATAGTTGATCATAGCTTAACCTTTCTCTTTTTAGCTTACTTGTGAACCAATTTTCCTTAAACGTAAATCCTATTTGTGAGTGAATTTTAGGATTCATTATCGAGGTGCTTGAAAATTTATTGTCTAAGAGGATATACCGTTGATTTGTAGTTTAAGCCAAACCATCCATCGAGATACGTTTTATTGGACTTCACAAAATGGTTAGTATATTGTTAATTATGGATACTGGTAACACGAAATATCCGAAAAATGAAGAAAAAAGTATAGCCGGAACCCAATCACCACTCTTGAAGCCTTTGTTTGGAGAATAAAGGCTCTCCAAAAGATGCACCACCTTATTTGGCAGCTGATAACCGACCACGTAGCAGTATAAAAGAACCAGACACATCGTCATACGCTGTATAATCATTTTCCTCTATGTGGGGACCCTGATGAGTCAGTCACTCAAACAATTTTTGAGTGCCTGCCGGCCTTACATGCATCAGATTTATCAACAACACCATCGAGCTCTGACATTTTCCCGGTACCGAGTGTTTATGTCAATATGGACTATTTTTTTGGAGAAAGAACAATATTGGAGACTCAGAACTGAATAGAGATCCATATCTTTGTTTAATTTGGTATCTATATAAAACTTGAAACAATAAATTAATCCGAAGGCATGGATCCCTTAGAATTGATCATGCATGCGAAAGGAGAGTGTCAAAATTGGTTCTCAGCAAATATGATTGTTTCTACGACATCACAGCAAATAAGCAACACCAATTCAAAATCCATATGCTTGGAGAGCATATGTTTAGTGGATGGATCATGGACTTCCACCTCTTAGTTCAGTGGCTGCGAATGAGTTAGAAAAAACATCTCTGGACAAATTCAATTAATTAGGACTAGGAACCTAAGATGATGGAAGTCAACTTTGTATTCAGAATTAGAAGCACTGTTTTGGGCGATGGAGAGTATGTTACGTCATTCAATTTACGAGAATTTTGGAACGGATTGGAAGGAGATGATCACTATTGTAGATACCCATAAAAAAAAAGAATGGTCGAGTCGCGGACCATCAGATTGTTCTTGTCTGAACCATGAGTCAAGATGCCACTAGACAATGGTTAGACAATGTGGTAGATTGATTCAAAGGACGTTTGAAGCATGACACTTTTGGAAGCACAACATGAAGACCGGAAATTGGGCGAAAAACCCTAGAAGCCGGAAGCTCGGGAAATATTTTCCCTTAATGTCAGAGTCCAAGTGGAGTTTATTAAAAATACTCAGATCATCAGAACGGTCGTCGAAAAATATTTGGGATTGATCGCGGGACGAAAATTCACCGGAAAGGTCGAAATCAGACGAATGGATCGAGAAGCTCGAGGTGGCTAGATGTGTGTGTGTTCAGGACGTGGTGGCTAGATGTGTGTGTGTTCAGGACGTGGTGGCAAGCTCCTGGGAGTATGTGTGTCAAGGAAAGCATGAGGTGTTGCAGTACATGAAACCTGTACATGCAAGTAGACATGTGGAGCACGAGGTGGATCGGCCAAGCACGAGGTGGATCGGCCAAGCACGAGGTGTTGCGATGCATGCGACCAGGCCATGCGGCCAGAAATGTGGAGGACGTGGTGTCTCCTTGCATGGAGACAGGCCATGAATCCAGACAGGTATAGGGCGTGGTGAAACTTTTCATGTGAGCAGGTCATGCAACCATCAATGTGGAGCACGAGGTGTCGCCGCACATGCGTCCGGAGCCATGCGAAGCGACACACGGGTTGCCACACGTCTTGTTTCTGATTGGTTGCTGATTCCTATAAATAGCCCACGACCCCCTCTCATTTTAACACATCCAGAACATATCAAAGCCAGTTCAAAACGTGAGAGAGAAAGCAAAGAAAGAAATATCGAGTTTTGATAGTTTTCGAGCGATTTAGGCAGTTTTCGAGAACAATTACTCTGCCGATTTTGAGTCAGCACCTGGAGAAGGTTCTGTTCAAGTGAACAGAGATCACTTCTAGTGGAGACCAGTTCAAGACCAGTCTGGACGTGGATCTACTTAAGAAGGTCGAGAAAGGGTTAAGATCGCAGAAGTCAGGTTTGGGGTCAAGGCCACGGTCAATCAAAAACTGTGAGTTATAATCAATTGATTGCTGAGTTGTTTTCATGCAGGATCCCGTTACTTGGAAGTTGGATCCTGGCAGGAGGCCGGGTCTAACTGAGTAACGGTTTGACTAGTTAATAATTGAGATTATGTTGATTGAGTTGATGACATGCTTGTTATTGCTTGAGAACCGTAGTAGCATGCTAATGGTTAGGTTGATTAGTTAGTTAGCGAATGTGGAATGCTTAGATGATATCGCTAAGTTGTGGATAGTTAGGTATTCTGGAATTAGTCTTTATGCTAGATTCTGGAATATGATGGATTGTGTTAATTTGCGATTAATACTAGGAACCTTTTGTTATTTTTACCGGGTTTAGTATTAATCATATATTGGCCATATAGCATTAGTGTAACCCATAATGCTAAGCATGTTTGAGGTGAAATGTGTTGATTGTGTGGAGATTAATACTAGGAACCTTGTGTTATTTTTACCGAGTTTAGTATTAATCATATATTGGCCGATAGCATTTGTGTAACCCACAATGCTAGGCATATTGGGGTGAGTTAGTGTTCCTTCAGACCTCGTACCCGGCGGGTTCAAGGAAACCCCTTATTCGCTGGATCGGGAAGACTCAGATAGACGGGGTCATGGCCTATGGCTGAGTGATTACACGACAGTGTAATGTGGCAGTGACCCGAAGGACTGTGGACTGTCGCGTGGTGACCCGAAGGACAGTGGGCCGCGGTCGGTTGAAAGTTCCTTCTTCTGGCCTTTGTGGTAGGGAGATAGGATATTGCCGATAGTGAAGGAGGAACCGAACGTCACCGGGGCCAAAGTTAAATATATATATATTATATCGTGTTTCGGGTTGTTAAACCCTGGTTTCAATCGAGGTTGAGTTTGGTGATGAGCTAGTAATTAGCATAATGCTAGTTATCTTGCTATCGTTTACTGCTGTGTATTTCTGATATTGCTTATGTTATTGAATTGTGCGATTAGGTGAACCTCTCGCTTTAGATTGTTTGGGGTGGGATAGCGAGGGGTTGTATTTGTTAGTTGGGGATTGTAACTCGCTGAGTAATGCTCGATTACTCACTCCTCACTCGTTGTTGTTTTCAGGTGACCAGTAGTGAGCTTGTAGAGATCGCGGGAAGCAAGGCTGGCTGGTGTAGATTTGCATCTTTTTGGTTAAAGCATTTCAGACTATAAGTACGTACTTTTGCTTTCTTGGCATGCCACCGCTTGTATATTATGTTGTGTGTTTCGAACCATACAATATATAAAATAAATAAAGCGAATGTTTTGTGCAAATGCCTTGTTATTCTGATATTAGCTTGTCCGAGCTAACACAACGTCAGATTAGGGTACGGGTTGAGAAGCCTTAGGCTTTTGTCTGACGGGACGTGTTAATGGGCGGACTGGCCTAGTTACAAATTGCACTTTTCGTGACTTTGGCTGGATTGCCCGTTAACCCGTCATGTAGCGCTCCCGAACCTTGGTAGACGGTCGGCCCGTCAGTCATGTTCTTGTTTGATTGTTGGCCGGTGATTCGACCTATGCCTAGAACGGTTCGGGAATGTTGCAACCATGATTAAAGATTCTCATGCATGGCAAAATTTCTCAATACAGCTGGAGGAGATAAAGAATCTGCAAAAATGATTTTGAGCATTCAATATATCCTAGATTCCTTGAAGGCAGAATGCGATTTGAATTATCTAGCTAGAATTGCAATCTTTCAATCGGTAATTTTGTTATGTTCTGTTCCGCTAAGGCTACCTATACCAACTCTTGTTTGGATAATATGGATGTTTGATGTCAAAAAACACTTGATTACATAAATAAATATAATTACTACATATTTATAGTTTAAATATATATTTAATTTTTATTTGTTTAGTTACTAATGAATTGGTCCAACTTAACGACTTTGTACAATATATTTTTGGAATGATATTATTTTAATAGAATATATACTAGCTAAATGTTTTTTTCTCTACCACAGTTTTCGAGAGAGCCGCACCCCCACACCTTCCTCAATGCCGACCCAACAATATTATTTCCAAATCTAGGAAGTAAAGCCTCTTGGCTACAGTTCTTGAGTCTCTTAACTTTTGCTGGCCAACCTTCTAACATCTTCATCGTTGGTTATCAGCCGCTCTCAAACCTTGGGTATTTTAATACTGGTATTGAATCCAATTTCAATGTGTTTTCTGAACTCGGATTTTAAAATTTCAAGTGAAGCATCTCTATATATTTATCTATCTTTCGTCATGTTGTAATATTTTTTAGTTGTAATCGTCTTAACCCATTAAAATTTTAAATCAATATAAGAACTTTGTTTCCTCAAAAAAGATACTAGCTAAAAGAAATTATGTTAATCTAAACGTATTAAACATGTGCAGCAGGTGAGTTTTGCCGGAGAAAGTGGATGGGAGCTTCCTTTTATATGGAGCAGAAAAGAAAAATTGTCATCACTTAGATAACAATTTTTCTTCTTCTCTATTTTAATATAGTTAAAAGAAATATTCTCAATTAATAATAAATCAAAATTTTATTCAGAAAATAGTACAAAATAGAAACAATCTCCAAGATATTATTCACTAAAGGATAAAAAATAAATATATTTAAATATTTGGGTTTATAGTTTCGTAAATAGAGTTTAGGTTTTAATAAATGCTATTTTGTGATTTTCTTACTGAATACTATTTTGAGCCTGCCCAACTTGTACAGACTGTGTGGATTAAACTCAAATTTAGATATTATTGTAATATATTTTAAATATAAATTATTTAATTATATACAAATTTTAAAGTAATGTTATAAATTATTTAACTTCAATATCCAACTGTTGTATTAATTTTTTGTATATATTGAATGGGTATATTTTGGAACAAAAATTAAAATCTTTTCAAGTAACCAAATCATCATTGGGAAAATTAGAGTTGAGATCAAAAAAATCTTGTAGTTTTTTTTGTCATAAAAAAAAATCTTGTGGTTGTTGATTAAAAAGAATGGAAGTGGCATCGAAATCATTTAAAATAGTAACAAAACGTAAAACATCAACAAAAAACATTAGCCAATAAACATTATATATATTATCAACAATTTATGACACGGATAAAATAAAATTATGGTTCATAGATAATATAATGAAATATATATATTAGTGAGATTTACCAAATATGACTCAAAACTTGATTTTGATTGCAAAAGTATATCCAAACTTGAATTAAATGCAAAAGTAACACAAAAGCCTTGTGAAATTACAGTCATTCCTTTGTGAACAAACAAAAAAACAGAATTCATTTTTACGAATATATCTCCGCTAAGTCTTCTGAGTCTTCTGAGATTCTGTTAAGTCTTCTGGACAACTTCCACGAAAGTCGTTTGGTATAGTTGATCTTAAAAATAATTTATAAATTTTACAAAAAATATTTTGTTAAGCGAAAAATTAAAATCATGTAATTATAAATAGTTTTAAGTAATATAAATTAAGATATAATAAAATTGAATTATTTTCAACATAGATGAGTGAAAGTAGTGAATCATGATATTCTTTGGTCTAGGTTTGGCAACATATGTTGTAGTATTGTATGTATTCTTAGGGTTAGATTTTGGAGCTTAAATGTTTTTTTGAAATTTAAATTTTTATCTACATGTGATTATTTCTGTGTATAGTAAACACTTTTTGAGTTTAATTTGATTTTATGAAGTGTTTAGTTAGGTAATTTAGTTTAGGAGTTATGTTTAGGGTCTAGACGACTAACATGTAAGTCGTCTGGGAAGCCTTCTAACTCCCGCTAAAAATATTTTAGTTTTCCGCTAAAAATATTATAGTTTCCCACTAAAAATATTGAAGTTTGCGACTTACAAGTAAGTCGTCTAGTAAGTCTTTTGATCGAAAATATTTAATCTTATTGGAATTTTTATCTCCATATATAAATTTTTTTTTACACATTCTCTCTTCTCCTCTCAAATGACTGCAACAAAAATGGTATGTTCCTCATTCTAGAACTCTCCAACCTCTCTCTAATCTCGTTGAACTTATAAACACCAAACTTTATATCAATTTATTGTTTTTGTCTCATGTCTTTCTCGCTAGTTTATCTTGTTTTGCAGGTTTTTCATCACATGGTTCTCATCTTCCACTCATTTAAAGGTAGATTTATTAATTTTAGATATGTATTTTTGTGTGTTCTATAAAGGTAGATCTATCGAATATTTCACTCATTTTCTCTGTTTTTAAGCCATTTGAACGTTTTTGGAGATGCAGGTTTTTCAGATCTGGATTTGGATATGCAAGTTTTTCAGATCTGGAAGACTTCTTGGCTAGAAGACTTCCAGACGACTTCCAGGAAGTCTTCTAACGGAGTCTTCTCTCATGTCTCCCTTTCATAATAGATCTAAGCGTTTTGGCAAGTTCTTATGTTGATTTTTCTTCATTTGGTAACCTTCTGTTGCATAAAATTCATATTTGTTTCCCAAACTAAAACTCTCCAAACCCACTCTAATCTCTTTGACTTGAAAAGAATAAACTTTATATGTATTTTTCATTTTTGTCTCATGTCTTTTTCACTAATCTATTTTTTTTTTGTTGCAGATTTTAATCAGATGGTTTTCATCTTCCACTTGGATGTGTACTTTGTGTGTTCTACAAAAGTATGTCTATATAATTTTCCACTCATTTTCTCTGTTTTTAAGCCATTTGAACGTTTTTTTATATGATATGCATGTTTTACAGATCTGGGTTTGATATACATGTTTTTCAGATCTGGATTAGACTTTGGAATACCTATGGGAAGTCTTCTCGGAAATCTTCTAAAATATAATGCGCTAGAAGACTTACAGGAAGTCTTCCAGACGACTTCCAGGAAGTCTTCTGACAGGGTCTTTTTCCATATCAAGTGGAGTCTAAGCTTGTCTTTGTAGAGGAATGATCTATAATAGTTTTGTTTGTGGTCTATTTTGTGATTTGCATGTGTACTCCTTTAGTTGTGACTTTTTTGTGACTTTTTTGTAAATTTGAAGAGATATTAATGAAAAAGTTTGGTAAATATGTTCATTTTCCACGACATTATCTTGCCAAAATTAGTTGACATAATTGAAGTTATTGATACAACTTCAATAGCAAAACACAATAACACAAAAAAATAATCAAATTTATTACAACTAAGGGAGAAGAATTCTCAACAAAACTTAGTCAAATTCACAAAGATAAAACATTACATAAGTTCAAAGCTAGAACACTTTCATTAGATACATAAGTAAAAAGTATATCTTATGATCTGAGAAGACACATTAAACCACGTTACTTGATATTCTTGAAGTTACTTAACACTTTTGAAAATTAAATAAACATATCTTAAAGTTACTTAACAAATTTACAAAAACTAACGTAGAAGACTTCCACGAAAGTCTTCTCAATTAGCTAGAAACTTTACTAAGCATGAATGTTGGTAACCTTATAAATATCACCAATTAAGTTATAAATTTCATTCAGTAGCCCCAATATTGACTAATATACAAGAATTAACAAAAAAAAAATTAAAAAGTCTTTATAGTTTTAGAGAAAATGAAAGTTTATTAAACATTTACGCAGACGACTTCCACGGAGGTCGTCTGGTAGACTTCTAGGAAGACTTCTAGGAAGTCGTCCATTTAGGTTAGTTTTTGCAATTGATTTTAACCTAGACGACTTACATGGAAGTCGTCCATCTTTGTTTGTTAAAATTTTTTTTTGAGACGACTTCCATGTAAGTCGTCTAGGGAAAATGAGTTAGTTTTGCATTTGACCGTATTGTGTCAGAAATTTGACTTCTCCTGGACGACTTACATGTAAGTCGTCTCAGTTTAGTTTTGCAATTGAAAAATAAAACAAAAAAGTAATTTTTTTACATGACTTACACGGAAGTCGTCTCCAAGATAAGCAAGGTTTGACCAGAATCTTGGAAAATCATGGACGACTTTCGTGGAAGTCGTCTGATGGACGACTTCCGTGTAAGTTGTCTAGACAAAAATAATTTTTTTTTGTTTTATTTTTTAATTGCAAAACTAACCTGAGACGACTTACATGGAAGTCGTCTAAGTATAACAAAATATTGATTTTAATTTTCTGCTGGACGGCTTACATGTAAGTCGTCCAGGAAAAGTCAAAATTTTGACACAATCTGGTCAAATGCAAAATTAACCCTTTTACCTTAGACGATTTACATGGAAGTCTTCTCGATTTTTTTTTTAACAAACAAAGATGGTCGACTTCCATGTAAGTCGTCTAGAAAAACACATTTAAAAGTCAATTGCAAAATTAACCTCTACATTGACCAGAATACTTCCATGTAAGTCGTCTACAACCAGATCTGGATGAACAGATCTGGAAAAAACTAATTTCATAGTTTCAACTAGTGAAATAACTTGTTTATGACACAAAAATCTTCTCCAAGCACCCAGAATCTCAAATAAAAGTGATCCACCAAGAATCGTAAGCTTCAATGGCTCTATGAACCATAAAAATTTTGGAATCAAAATCTTGGGTTTTTTTTTTGGATGAATATGGAGAGAAAGTAAAGAGATGTTGTTTTTGGTTCATAAGAATTGAGAAAGAAAGAGTGTAAATCGATTTTTAGGTGCATTAAGAGCTTCAAATTAGTTGTTCATTGTGGTTGGTGTATTGATGGCAATGACAATATTGTGAATACTTGAAGAAGATGAGAGTGATAGAGTAAAATATGCATTTTCAAAAAAAAAAGTGATGGCATTTTCGTGAATAATCTGAACTTTGGGGGTGAAAGAGGCAAGTCAAAGTTCCAAAAAATGGTTAGTTTTGTGTTTGACTTCAAGTTTTGAGCCATATTTGCAAAAAGGCCCTATATATAATTATGAAATTATCGCTAGAATTTGTTAATATTTATTTATTAATCACTCCAAATATAATGAAAAAATATTAAATAATATTGATTATGATATTATTGTTTGAAATGTTGATATCTATTTATTAATTATTCTGAATATAGATGCCAAAAAAAATTATGAATATAATGAAAAAATAAAAAAATTACCTAAATTATGGAAAACATGAAAAATATACATAAAGAGTTAATTATGATATTATTAGAGTTTTATTAATATCTATTTTTATTAATTATTCCAAATATAATGAAAAATTATCAAATAAGTTAATTATAATATGATATTATTGTTAGAATTATTAATATCTATTTATTAATTATTTTGAATATAATGAAAAATAAGTAAAACTACCTAAATCATGAAAACATGAAAAATAAGAAAATTCATTTCTCAAATAATAATATATAGATGACAAAAACTAAAAAGTAATATTTACAAGATTTACCTCAGTTAAGCTAGTTGCCCTATTGGAATAGTGTTCATATTATTTAGTCCTCAACTAATACATTCCAAAACTTGTAACTTTTTTTTTGGTAAAATAAAAAGTGTTTTCACCTCTTTGGCGGGAACCCAAGCAATGTAAATAGTCCTTCCTATCGCGAATCGAACCCGGGTGGTGAAAGTTACAGCTGCAACCCCTTTACCACCAGAGCTGACTCGTTGTGGTCCAAAACTTGTAACTTTCTATAAAAAAATATGGAAAAATAAGATGATTTGTCATTTATCTATAAATTCCTCTCGTTTCTGTGAAAATATCTTAACATATCAACTTTCTTCACTCATTTTAGGTTGAAAAGAGTTTTTCTTAAGCCATGATGAAAAGAAAATTAAAGATATGGTATTTATTTTATAGACTTATAGTAGAGTGTGTTAGGTGCACCATTTTCCCAATAGAGTTAAAGAAGGCAAAGCCTACTCTACCAAGCAGTTTGGCTGAAAATTTGGAATTCTTCATGGTGAAAATAGTATTCTTTACCGTGACATGAAAGAAGTAACCACAACCCCATAATTAATCCAGCGCACATCATTCAGTCTGTATACATAAAGAGTTAATTATGATATTATCATTAGAATTTATTAGTATCTATTTATTTATTATTCCAAATATAATGAAAAATTGTCAAATAAGTTAATCATAATATGATATTATTATTAGAATTATTAATATCTATTTATTAATTATTCTGAATATAATGAAAAATAAGTAAAACTACCTAAATCATGGAAAACATGAAAAATAAGAAAATTCATTTCTCAAATAATAATATATAGATGACAAAAACTAAAAAATAATATTTACAAGATTTACCCCAGTTAAGCTAGTTGCCCTATTGGAATAGTGTTCATATTATTTAGTCCTCAACTAATACATTCCAAAACTTGTAACTTTCTATAAAAATATTTGGAAAAAGAAGATGATTTGTAGTTTATCTATAAATTCCTCTCGTTTGTGAAAATATCTTAACGCTAGGTAATAATCCGCGCATTGCGCAGAATGTGATTATTAGTTTCGTTATTTTTTAATAAGGAGACATTAATCTGTTTAAACTGGATATCGGTTCGATTTTAGGTTTTTAATCTCCTAAAATATAACTATCATTTTAAATCAATATTTATTTGGTTTGTTCGGTTAAAACGCTTGATGTTTTTGGCTTTTTTTTTCTGTGATAATCAAAAATTACTATTATTTGTTTGTTTTTATGTTATGAATCTTAGATAGTCGTGATGTCGAACCAATGGTTTCATATTATAGTTTCTAAACGGATAATAGTTAAAAAAAAAGAAAAGAAAATTATTAAGACAAATCATATTACTACAATTTGGTCGATAATGAAAGAAGCATTAAGAAAAATAATATTTTAACTTCCAAAAAATTAGATATTTCAGTTGTGGTAAATACTTAGTTATAAGGTGCTCATGTCAATGTGCACATGTATGTGTATGTAAAAGTATATAAAGATGGTTGGTAAATATATAAAGATATTGTTAATTAATATTAAATGACATTTTTTTTTCAAAATAACACATGAAAAATAAAATTCTTAAAATCAAATTATTTAAAAACAAAAATATTTTAAAATTTATATAAACTATAATATATCACTTATATATAATTCTTTAAATATATGTATATATATGCATATAACAGAGCAAATTGGATATCCGTTCCTATAAATATAGATATTTGTGATTTGCATTTTTTTTAAGGATATTGCATTTTTGTATTTGATTTGCTTCATAGAGTAACAAATATCCGGATTTTCGGTTCGAATCAAAACGGATAATGAATCGAATCAAAATTTATGCATAATTTGTCCAGCTCTATTCGTAAACAATAAAAATAACATAAAGAAGAACTATTCATGTGAGTTTTATATGAAAAAAACGTAAAGTACATAGTGTGAACATATTTATGTAGAGTTTGGCTGAGAACATCTATACATGTGACATGTGTTCATTTTAGTGTGAACACATTTATTACAATGCTTCTACACGTGACATGTGTTCAGTTTAGTGTGAACGCATTTATTACAATGCTTCTCCTTTAATATATAAGAGCAAGTCCAATGGGAATCCGTAGCAAAATATCCTTAGCAAAAAAGTATTATAATAATATGTGGGGCCCATAAAATTTAAGAGTTTGTGTCAAATTAATCCTTAGTTAAGGATCAGGCTTGTTACTATGCACGAGTCCCACCGCCACGTGGAATTCCGCGATTGGCTCCATCCTTTTTTTTAGCTAAAAAAAAAATAAAAAAAAAAAAAAATTTAAAAACCTTACCTCGGTTATCAAGCCAAGAGTAACAGCGTTGCGGATGGTCTTAAGGGATATCAACTTTCTTCGCTCATTTTAGGTTGAAAAGAGTTTTCTTAAGCCATGATAAAAAGAGTGTTTCAAAAAAAAAAAAAAAAGCCATGATAAAAAGAAAATTAAAGATGTGGTATTTATTTTATAGACTTATAGTAGAGTGTGTTAGGTGCACCATTTTCCCAATAGAGTTAAAGAAGGCAAAGCCTACTCTACCAAGCAGTTTGGCTGAAAATTTAGAATTCTTCAGGGTGAAAATAGTGTTCTTTACCGTGACATGAAAGAAGTAACCACAACCCCATAATTAATCCAGCGCACATCATTCAGTCTGTAGAACAACTAGTTGGCAACATAATTTCATAGTTGTGAGGGATGGGAGGCTTGGTTTGCATCAAGATGATAGTCAAAATTTTAAATTATGTGTCTTAGAATATCTTTCAAAACATAGCTACAAGCCTACAACCATTACAAAAGTTTTTTTTTTAATTTGAATTAATCCTACATCTACAAAAAATTTAAAAGAAATAAGCATATTCAAGTAATGTGTTGCTTTTTTTTTTTAACACATCAAGTAATGTGTCGCTTAAATTTAAACGCTATTTGGTGAATAAAAGAATAATTCAGCTTGAATTTTGCCCCACACAAAAACAGTTATCAGTATCATGATAAAGACAGTAGCTTGAATTTTCTCAAAACGCAAGGGAAGTATGAGACAAATACAGCTTAAATGTTGCTCTACAACAAAAACAGTTAAAAATCATGACAATGATTGTAGCTTGAAGTTTCTCAAAACTCAAGGGAAGCATGAGAATAATACAGCTTGAGAAATGCTCTACCCAAATTTTTTTATCAATATCATGACAAAGATATTATCATTATCATGACAAAGACATTAGCTTGACAAGTGCTCTACCCAAAAACGGTATCCAATAAAAAAACTGTTATGATTGATTGCAAACATCTTTTTATTTATTTACACATATATATATATATATATATATATATATATATATATATATATATACATATATTATTTGAAATCGCAATTATGCTCTTATTCATCATACAAACCAAACACACAGAAAATGACATTATTAAACACACGAGCAGTAGTAGTAGTTCGTAACTCTCTTGTCTCACAAGTCGCAAACGAGACCCTCCCCATGATGCACCAAACTCACCAACACGAGCGGTCTTATGCAGAGTTAACGCCATAGAAATAGATGTCCTCATAACGACCATTGGTTGGAGCCTTCCCTCCATACATCAACAGCCCCTTTTTCCCATCGATGGACGCAGTCGTGGATGCGATCCATCCACGAGGGCTGTGACCTTCCTCAAGTTTCTCCCACAACAAAGTCTCAGTGTCCAACACAAAAGCCCCACCGGTCAATGACCCCGGACCCAAATGAGCCTTTGGGTCCATCTCAATCTCCCCTCCAGATATTATTATATATTTCCCTACAACTGCCAGCGCAAAGACACTTCTCGCCCACGGCTTTTCTCCCCGTGTTTCCACTTTAGTCCACTTACTTTCAACTGGATCAAAGCAATGGACATCTTCTACTTCTTCCCCAATAAACCCATACACAACCCAAATCTTTCCTTTCACAACGGCGAGTCCCGCTCCACCTCTAGCTTTGCAAGACTCTCCTGGATTCGGAAATTCAATCCACTTCTGATCAATGATGTTGTAAGCATGAAGTGTGTTGACACGTTCCTTAATACTCACTCCACCGAATACGTAAACGTTTTTGTCATCAGCAGCCATCGAGTGGAAGCTACGCGGTGCAGGTCCTTTATTAACGTGAGTTATGAGTTTCCAGCTCCTTTTAACCGTGTCATAAGAGTAGAAGCCGTTGTAATTACGGAAGCCGTCGCGGCCACCAAAGACATAGAGTGTAGTGCCGATGGCTACCATTCTAACGCCTAAGCATGGGAGCTCCGGAACGTCACCGTTTGGATCAGCGATCGACCATCTGTGATTTTTTAAATCGAAAAAGTAGAGGTGTCGATCAATGTGAAAATTTGGCTTTAACTCTCCTCCGAAAGCGAACATTTTGTTTCCAACCATAGCTATATCGTGAGAGCATCTTGGTCCAGGAGTCCTGCCTTTTTGCTCCACCTAATAATAAGAGTCACCGCATGTTTCTTTTATTAGTATGGTACTATGGTGTGTTCACGAGATGTATTACTACGCATTAGGTCTAGCAATATAATAATTGAACCAAGCTGTATCCGAAAATTATGAACCAAAATGTATCCGAAAATTTAGAACCAAAGTCGAATTGAAATTGTTCCTTCTTAAAGTAACTAAGCTATAAGAGAATTATATATGATTCATTTTCAAAATATTAATTCTTTTTATATCTTTTGGAATAGAAGAAAATATATATTAATTTTTTTAAATTCAAAATTGAATGTAAATAAATGAATTATGAAATCTCCCGACCAAAAACTAAATTTCCCGACCAATCCATACTACGTACGTACCTTGATCCACTTGCCATGCAACATCGTCCGAGGAGAAACTGAAATATAAGTTCCGATAGAATGTAGAACGTCGCTTGAACTACCATGAAAACCAGTGATTTTGCCACCTTCGAGCAAGGACAATTTGGTACGATCATTTACAATAACAGGGGTCTTTCCAAACGGCTGAGAGTTTATGCCCTTCAGAGTCTTGAATGCAAGATGCGTTATAGTTTCTGTCTTCGAGCCATCGAGTTTTTCGTAGTAAGCTTTCACAGATGTGATGCCATCGTCTTGACCAACCTCGAATATCTCGGTTCCTCGAGATGTCCTTTGTCCGTGCTCATGTGTTATTCTTCTGCCGTCTTTTTCGTATTCGAACTTGATATATGATATATGGGAATTTCCTTGACCAACAGAAACTTTTCTTACATGATCAAAAGAACCATCGTCGAATGTTTCTTCACCCTTTCCTCCTACAGCTTCCATTTTGATGAGAGAAGATGAAGAAGAGGTTGTAGCTTGAGCAAAATGTGCACCGATGGCATCAATAGCATAACCACCACGTCCATGGAATCCAACAAGCTTTCCTTCATTTTCGCCTTTGAACTCGAATTCTGTTCCCATCATCTCCCCGAACAATGGAGAAGTAAAGCCTTTAGAAGTTGTAAAGTAGAGTGATTTAACAAGCGTTGTATCGTAGTTGAAAATATGCTTGTAGCTTCCACCAACAGCTGTGATATATTCATTCGGATAATCCACAAAAAACTGCATTTCATTTTAATTAGAAACAGTTAATTAATAGCGAACCAGTTTAATATTAACAAATTAAAAAGTGACAATCTCTTAAATAGTAAAAAAGAAAAGCAAATAAAAAATCACAAAGTAGCATTTATTAAAAAGTTAAAAGACGAAACTATCTTTAACAAATAGGAGTAATACATTTAATACAAATAAATATTTAAAATATTTATCTTAAAAATTATTTTTAAAGAAAATAAAGTTTATAATCCTTCTTTTCAAATTCTTTAATTATATATCATAAACTCTAAATTCTAATTCCTAAATATCTAAATTCTTTTCATTCATGTTCACGAGCGCGCAATCAGATTTCAGATTTTTTAGCTAATACTGCTAGATCTTTCCATAGAGAGTTACATTTTATTGGTTATCCAGACCACATCAAGTTTCAATAATAGAATGGTTTTTTGACGTCAAAAATATAAAAAAAACCCATAAGATCTAAATTCTAAATCGTGAAACTTTAATCCTAAAATATATGTATTTTATTGCATTTAGTTTAATACTCTTTTAAAAACAAAAATTCTTATATATGTATTATTTTTGAACAACTTATTTTAGTACTAATTTAGAGTTTATCTAATTAAACACATATGATGATTATATATTTTGACCTGTTTTAGTTCTCCGCGCTTCGTCCCGTGTTCACGGATTTCGACTTTTCCTTTCTTTTCGTATTCGATCTTGATAAAAGTTATACTGTATTCATCTGCTCCAATGGTTATTTTTTTCACACCGTCCAAAATACCATCGTCGAATGTATTTCCCTTGTTACCACCAAGCGGTCCCATCTTTGAGGTAGCGGAAGATGGAGTAGGAGCTGGGGTAGGAGCTGGATAAGGGCCAAAGTGTGCACCAAGAGCATCAATAACATCACCAGACCGACCAGAAAACCCGATAAGCTTGAATTTTTTTTCCTCAAACACAAATTTTCTGCCAACCACATTGCCAAAAGCAGGGGAGGTTCTTCCTTTTGATGTTTTAAACCTAAGCGATGTAAGGTAGCCATCGATGGTTCCCTCCACTATCGTAATATGTTCATTAGGATGATCCACCACAAACTGCAGCCAAAATGTTTAAAACCAAAATGTTTAAAAATAAAAATAAATTTCATCAAACATACAACTACACAGTTGCACATATATTTATGTCAACAACTAATACCTCCTGTGGAACCTCTTGCCTCTTCCCATGAGCATGTGGCACCATTCTTTGGCCTTTTGCATACTCAAACCTGAGAAAACTTATAAACCTTCCACCTAGTCCAACGAGTATTCTTCTAACACCATCGAAAGCGCCATCATCCCAAGCACTACCTCCATTCCCACCTTCGCGGTTAAAGTGCTTAAGAGGAGAGTTCACAGCGAAGAAGTGAGGTCCAATGGCATCAAGAGCTTGACCAGAACGTCCATGGAAACCTAGAAGCCTTCCACCATTTTTACCCTCCAGCATGAATTCTCTCCCAGCTGGATGTCCAAATGATGTCGTATAGCCGAGTATCGGAGAGGTCCTTCCACCGGAGGTTTTGAAGATTAACGATCTAATAAGCACGGTTCCATATCTCGGAACGTGTTCGTACCTTCCACCAACGGATGTGATATATTCACTCGGATAATCCACCGTGAACTGTATTTTATTTTCCATTAGAAACAACAAATGTACAAGGCAATAAAGGTTTGATAAGAACATATTGAAGAATAACAAAGCAAGGATCTATTACCTCTTGAAGTCCCCCGCGAATCGTTCCATGTTCACGGGTTTCAAAATTTCCGTCACTATTTTCGTACTCAATCTTCATATAAGAAACACAGTCCCAGTCTTTTCCGACAATTATTTTCCCCACGCCATCGAAAACACCATCGTCAAATGGGATGCCCATGTTGCCACCCATCGCTCCCACTCTTTCAGACATTGTGCCCATCTTGTAACGAAAACCTGAATAAAATGAATTTCTTCTTTCAAAAACACAATAACAAACATTGTTCCTGTCGAAACTTTCTCAGGTTCCATCGTTGGTAATAATTTTACAAGACAATGGCTATATGTCTTTATTAGTCTTTGACATGATTGTACATGCATACTTCTTTAGTCTTAGTCAGAGCACGTCCACTAAAAAATTCTTAATGTTGTGTATCTCACAAAAACTTAAAAAACTAGTATATTTAAATGAATTAAAGATTTTAAATGTTAAAGCATTTTTTATAAGAATCTCAACATTTAAAAACCTCAATAATAAATTAGTATAACTATTATTTTTTTCGTTATCGTGATATACTCAATTAAGAACTTTTCCAATGAAACTGCTCTTACATACTTGAAAACAGGAAAACTATGAGGAACTTCTACTAACATATATAATGAAACACACATATATATATAGAGAGAGACCTGCCTCTAGAGTGATATGGGATTATAAAAGCTGGAAAACTGTGAGTCTGTGACGAACTTCTGCTAACATAGAGAGAGAGACATATATATATAGAGAGAGAGACCTGACTCTTGAGGGACGTGTTAGTCCTAGGTTAAGAGGTGTGATGAGTGATATGGGATTATGTGTATCCAAATACTTTTTTTGGTCATTTTCAGACGTTACACATCCTCGACCACACATCTCAGATATTTTCTTTTAATCACGGTTTGCTTTTTAATATTTATTTTTCTTCGTTATCATCTACGGCTGTTTTTTCATATGAAAATTTTCTAATTTAAGATTGAAAAAACTGCTTTTATTGTCCTTCAAATTCATAATTTCTTTAAGTATGGTATTTAGAAAGATTATTCTTTGCATTCAGTAACCATCATAACAATTTTATTACTTTAAATCGGATTAATTGAAGTTTATAATTATTAACAATTACATGTAGAAATTTAACTGTAAAATTTATGATGTAGGTGATTTTTCTGTAGCTGTAAATTTATTGATGTAGAATTTTTGGTAAACACTTTTGTTGTAACTAATTATATTGATCGTAACTGTAATGTTTTGTCGTAGATATATTAAAATCAATTAACATTGGAGATATGTGATGTATATACAAAATAATTATTTTATATCAATTCAATACTTTATATGAATAAGTAAAATATAAATTATCAAAATTTACTATTATTTAATGTAATATATATATATGAAATTTATGTTATTTAAATTTTTTATATTTTATAAAATTGTTCAAAATTAAATAAAAGTATGTAAATTTTAAATTTTTTAATAAAATTAATATCTAAATAGTAAAAAAATTAATATGTAATTATCTAATTTATTTGGTATTATACATGATTTATCATTTTACATATGTTACAGTTTAAATAATAAAGATCCAGATTTTTGGATAATTTACATAAGAACATTTTTTTTGCTATAGATAAAATAAAGTTAAATCATTATTGACAAATATAATGGTTTTGATGTAGGATTTAAACTTTAAAAGCTAAACTAGATTTTATGATAAAATTCTCATTAATAATGTTTCAACTGTTTTGTTAGTTTAAAAGGATTTTTTTTATTTAAACATTTTGTATTTGAATCAGCCGCTTTTATAGAAGACCCGAATCATTGGTTATGTAAGTTAAATTTACATGAACCTTAAGATCTTTAAACATCTAGGTTAATCACATAATAAAATTATATGAATGTTTATAGAGTTACCTGGATTCATTTTGCCTGAGAATCTTCCTGGATGGATTGAATCCTGAATGGAAAATGAACATCTTAATCTCTTCTTAGAAACTCTTAGGTTTCTCTTGCCTCACCTATGACGTTAGTTGTTGCTTTTAGGATATTTTTATGATGGTCTAAAGATATGTATTTATAGGTGGAGAGAGGACCTAATTCCTCTTTAGGGTTTCGTTTAGATTAATCTCAACCGTCCATCAAGATAGAGATAAATTAGGAATTACTCTTTTATTTCCAATTTCATTGGTCACGAAATATATTAAGAAATAGCAATATTTCAATAGAAAACGGATAACTATAAGACCATATAATAGGGAAATAAAATATTCCTTACAGGTTGAACTGCTAAACCATGTGATCTGATGTATACTGGTGTTTGGGTTTTAAGAACTACTGATAATCCGATAAAACTAGCAAAAAACCGCTAAAACCGAAAGTTAACCGATTAAACCGACGAAGGATCGATATGTAATCCCATTTGATTTAATATATTGATATAAAATATAATTTTATTTTATTTATTTTACTAAATAATGATATATCAGTTATTGAAATGTATATAATTCATAATATAATATGTAGTAATAAAATTAATTTTAATATCTATGTTTTAATAATATAAGTTTATAGAAATAGATTTGTACAATTTGTTAAGATTGGATTTAAAAATTACATTTATTTAAAAATAATTAGGATAATAATTCAAGATCAATTTTTTTCTCAATGGGTATTATTAAACTTCTAAACAGAAAATAAAAAAAAAAGTTCAATATTAAATAAATGGACATCATTAAAGGGTATGCAAAATATTTTGGTGGATGAGAATAATAAGAGGATATATAATTACGGAGATATTTTGGTAAAATATTTTAATACACAAAATGAAAAGTTAATAAGAATAATAAGGGATATATTACTACCCAAATTATGTTGCATTAATGATTCAATATTTTTTAGGCAATCTTAATATTTTTAGACACCATTAATGGGGTGAAAAAAAGTTTCAAAAAACGTTTATTGAGAATATTTCTTTGATTAGTTTAAATAAATAATATTAGAATTAAAAATTAAATAGTTGTGGCATGACTTTGTAAATAACTTAAAATATTATGGCATAATTCTATGAGGAATTTTACTTTAATAGTATAGATTAGACAACATTAATATTTTTTAGTCAACATTAATGGGTGTGAAAAAAAGTTTCCAAAACGTTTATTGGAAATATTTCTTTGATTAATTTAAATAAATAATTTTAAAATTAAAAATTAAATAGTAGTGACATGACTTTGTAAATAACTCAAAAATTAGGACATATTCATATGAATGATTATGTTTTAATAGTATAGATATAAATAATAATTGGTAAAATTTTATGATTTAAAAATAAATAAACTAAAAAAATCAGATAAAGTTTAACTAATCATCCTCACTATTTATTGTTTGTAGTGCTTCTAAAAGTGCGGATAACTGTATGCATAAGTACATAATTGACCGAACTTGAGACTGACGTAAAGAATAGGGTGTATGTTGCATACTTGCATGTAATACAGGTTGATCATGCAAGACAGCAAAATAATGTTTCTTGTTTTATTTTGTGTCCGTTAGTCGATGTCACATTTTTTCTTTATTTAAACTCACGTTAAGATACAAAGATGACCGGTTGGGTTATCACTTCCTTAAGCGGCATCAACGATCTTGAACTGTATTTTCTTATTTTGGGATTGACAATCTACCACTAATATTCCCAAATAATTTCTTAATTAGAACTGGTTGAATTTATGTTTATCATTTTGTGTAAGACTTTGATTAAAATCATTGTATCCATTTAATTTATAATGAAAAACAAAACCTATTCAAATGTGAAGTTTGCAACAGAGAGAGCAATATGATAAATGTAGTTTCCTCACGGTAGACTAGTTTGTAGTTTTCTATGATAATTTAAATTTCTGTAGATTTCGGTCAGTTACAAAAACAACCTCGCTTTTACGATGACGTTTCGGTAAGTCTACTCAATTTTTTTTTGTTACAAAAAAAATTTAGATATGCAAAACTCCGACATCGTTCGTGTACCTCGAACGGAGAACCAACGGACGGATAGCTTACATGGATGCTATCGTCGTTTACATGGATGCGGAGTTACCGTTTTGATTTACACAGTCAATATGAATCCGTGAATGTCTTGTTGTCAAAAAAAAATAAAAAAATTCTAGAAGCTTTTTCAGTCACGCAAAATAGATCTGGAAAATTCATATATCATACACAGATCTGATGAGAGTTCGTGTTTATCTTCTCCAAACATCAAGATATCCACTCGTTTTTTACCAAGATTCATCAAAATTGAGTAACTTCAATAAAATAGTAATCTTGAATCCAAAATTTTGACTTTTAGGATGAAATTAGAGAGGAATTCAAGATAAATGAGTTTAATGTGTAAGAAAGGAGATAAAAGATGCATAAATTGATTTGTAGTGCATTTAGATTTTGGTTGTTACTTGTTAGTGGGTGGATGGTGATATCGAAGAAAATGATATTTCCATGAATAAGTGACGAAGATAAGTATTTTTGATTAAAATTAATACATTTGAAAAATAAAATAAAATAAATAATGATATTTTCCTGTAGGGTGAACGTGACAAAAAGTCAAAAAATAGTTTTATGTTTAACCACGAATTTTGGGTCAGTTAAAAAGAAACATTTCTTTAAAACCACAACTAAAAATAAGAATTTTCACCAGTAAAATCTATCAAATAAAATTTACATATATTATATAAATAATTTATAGTCAAAATAAATGAACTGAGATACAATCTTTTATATATTTGAATTATCTTTAATATTTGTTTTAAGTTTAAGTTTCATTTAAAAAAATTAAAATGTGGAAAAAACTTCATTGGAAGCCAAAATTTGAAATAATGTCAATATCAACTTTTCGTTTCTACAGAAAACTACATTTGAGAATAAAAAAATATATATCATTTTAGATAATTGGTAAAAGTTGGAAACAGATCATAAAATTACCTTTAAATTTCTTCAGGTATATTTAGGATAATATCATTTTGTTTTTAAAAATATGTAATTCAAATAACTTTTCTTCAAAAAAATTTCTCATTTTCTCTCATTTTCATTACTAATCATCCAAAATTTATACATATATCTTACTAAATTTCCAATAGACTTTTAGTTTTATTTTTAAATTCCACCAAAATCACCCAAACGTCTTCATAATCCACCTAAAGGCCACCAATTCTAAGAAAAACAAAAATCTAATAAACCCCATATAGGATTTAGTTTTCTACATTTAATTTTTTAAATTTCGTGAAAATCTTGATCACACATATGCACAAAAATATATATTCCAGAAGATATCAAGCAGTTTGCTGAAAAATAATCTAGAAAGTATGGAAAATGTTAAAGAGTGAAATGCTATTACCTTCAACAGTTTTAGAATCAAATTTTCTGAAAATGGTGTTCAACATGAAAGAAGTAAGCATATTCAAGTACGGTGTCATTTGCTTAATACCCTAATTAAGTCTTTTAAACAAGTACAAATCTATGTGTGGAAAGTAAAGTAAGAAATAAGAAGCTAAGTGTTTTAGAAAATAACGAGTAGGAAGCTTTGGATCAACTCATACCAGGGGGAACAAAGAATATGAGATTCAGATTATAAGCACATCTTCACATTAGCCTAAATCTAATAATAGCAGAAAAAGAGAGATGACACATTTGGTTTACAAAACTAGATTTTCATCAGCATGTAACATGAAATTTTTACCAAACCCTAAAACCAGAATTAAATTTCATTTCTGTGAAAGATTTCTTTTGGTTAAAGTTTTGATGAAAAGTTATTCCACAATAAATGAATACTAGAGTTGACAAAAAAAGAAAGAATAGTAGATTTTGATTCAGGCGCGGATATTCTTTGTCGATTACTTTTATTAATTTTGCAAAAAGCTATTTGTTTTTATTAGATCGAATATCAAATGAAACTTTAAATGATTATATTGATTTGTAAAATTACCAAATGTTAAGTATATGAACTTATTACGTTTAAGTTATTGCAAGGTAAAATAATAAAAAGTAAAGAAACCACTTACTATACGTTCCTTAACGTGAACTCAATTTTTTTTCTTTGCCAGAGCATTGAACTGTCTTAAGATCACTCAAGTCCATGACCTATCCAATAACATCTAAATAACCAAAAAATCTTAAGTGTATATGCAAGTTTATGTAAAAGAAAAGCTGACGTGGGAAATTTAAGAAAACAAAAATCATTAATAAAGAAGCACATTTTTTTTTCCCTTTTTTTGTTGGAGTTAGCTTGAAAGAAACTTAAGATGCAAGTTATTTCCATTCCTAGTTAGATTGTGATCTTATAAAGATAAGGATCATAATATTTATACGTTTTACAATTAGTAATAGGATTTGTTTTGTGGTTATAAAAGCAATGTCAAGTGTAGACGTATGCTATGAGCTTTTGGATTGATTTTGATATTGTGATTGAGAACTTGATTGATTGAATAAGAGAAAGACTTCTTATTGATATCGATTGTGTGATTCTATATTTGGTATCAGAGACAGGCAAAGCAACTTGAAAATCGTATTCAACAAACATGGGAGACGACAAAGACGAAATCGCCATGCACAAAGATACAAAACCTACTTCCATCAAATTCCCAATGCTAACATCTTCAAACTACACTGTCTCGTCTATGCGGATGAAGATTGCGCTCAAAGTCAGTGAAGTATGAGAAACAATCGACCCAAGATCCAAAGATGAGAAGAAGAACAATATGGCTATTGCGTTGTTGTTTCAGTCCATACAGGAGGCTTTAGTTTTACAGGTTGGCGACATAGAAACATCAAAAGCGGTTTGGGATGCGATAAAGGCAAGGCACATTGGAGCAGAAAGAGTCAAGGAAGCTAGGTTACAAACCCTAATGGCAGAATTTGATAGACTCAAGATGAAAGACGGTGATACAATTGATACTTTTGTCGGTAAACTTTCGGAGATCTCCTCAAAGTCTGCATCGCTAGGCGAGATGATTGAAGAACCTAAACTGGTAAAGAAGTTCCTAAAAGCTTGCCAAGGAAGAAATATATTCATATGGTTGCATCTCTTGAGCAAGTCTTGGACCTTAATACCACCAGTTTCGAAGATATAGTTGAACGATTGAAAGCGTATGAAGAGAGAGTCACTGAAGACGAAGAAGAAGACTCTCATGATGATCAAGGGAAACTTATGTATGCTGATACAAATCAAGAAAATTATGGAGGACGAGGCCAAGGGCGAGGCGGTCGTTCAAACTGGCGAGGACGAGGACGTGGCCGCTCCGGATCTTCATTCCAGAGTCAGAGAGAAGCCTATAGACAACGACTAAGCGGAGATACTTCGTACATCACATGCTTCAAGTGTGATAAGCTAGGCCATTACGCCTCCGACTGTCCAGACAAAGCACGTAAGCTCCAGGAGACGGTCGAGAAGAAGGATGAAGAGACTCAGGAAGCCGATGAATTGATGGTTCACGAAATAGTCTATCTCAACGAGAATAAGGTTAACCCTGCGGTCTTTGAAGCTGACTTAGATACAGAGAATGTATGGTATCTTGACAATGGTGCTAGTAACCATATGTGTGGAAATCGATCTTTCTTCTCCACACTTGATGAAACCATTACCGGTAAGGTAAGATTTGGAGACAATTCAAGAATCAACATAAGAGGAAAAGGATCGATTCATTTCATCTTCGAAGGAGGAGATAAGAAGATTTTGAGTAATGTTTACAATATACCGGGACTGAGAAGTAACATCGTTAGCTTGGGGCAAGCTACTGAAGTTGGATGCGAGGTTCGTATGAAAGATGATACATTAACGCTATTTGATAGAAACGGAGGAGTGATGGTTCGTACTAAGAGAACTCAAAACCGGCTTTACAAGGTTTGTTTGGTCGTCGATCGCATGCAATGTCTGCAAATTGAATCTATAACAGAGTCATCCCTCTGGCATGCTCGGCTTGGTCATGTAAACATCAATACACTGAAGCTAATGGTGAATAAGAATCTTGTTATCGGCATACCTAACGTGGAGATCAAGAAGGAAACTTGTGTGTCCTGTTTACTTGGTAAGCAAGCTAGGAAACCCTACCTTCAAGCAACAACCTTTAGAGCCTCTAGTCCACTTGAAGTGGTTCACGGAGATCTTTGTGGCCCGATCTCACCACCAACACCGGCTAAAAGGAGATATATATATTTGTACTCATAGACGATTACACTCGATATATGTGGACAATACTTCTAAAGGAAAAGAGCGAGGCGTTTGAAAAATTTAAACAATTCAAACTACTTGCCGAGCAAGAAACACAAAGCAAGGTTAAGATGTTTCGAACAGATAGAGGAGGCGAATTTGTATCCAATGAATTTCAAGATTACTGCGACAAGAATGGAATCCAACGAAAGTTAATAGCTCCTTACTCGCCGCAACAGAATGGTGTGGTAGAACGACGTAACCGTACGCTTTAGAGATGACAAGGAGTGTAATGAAACATATGCACATACCTAATCTACTATGGGGAGAGGCGGTAAGACACTCCACCTACTTGATCAACCGCCTTGCCACTAGATCGTTGGATGAGAGAACCCCTTACGAGATGTTGCGATCAAGAAAGCCAAGCCTCAGTCACTTAAGGATCTTCGGGTGTGTTTGTTACGCAAGAACAGAAACACCAGGGAGAAAGAAACTTGATGACAGAGCAAGAGTTCCTGTCCACATGGGTACCGAACCAGGATCAAAGGCTTATCGACTACTCAATCCAGTGACCAATCGAGTAGTAGTAAGCCGTGATGTCGTATTTAGTGAAGAAAAAGAATGGAGTTGGATCGATACAGAGGAAACAGAGCACACTAAGTTGGGAGAGTTTATTGTTAACGTGAGACAAGGAGGCAATATCCCCGAGGAACAAGAGGCCACACCAGAAGAAGACACCATTGATGACGATGAAGAATATGTCGAATTTGAAGACGAAGAAGAAGATGGTGCAGAGCCGTTGTGACGGTCACAACGTACAAGGTCCAAACCTTCTTATCTCGATGACTACATTCTATTGGCTGAGATTGAAAGTGAACGGCTATTGATGGTAATAAACGAGGAACCATGGGACTATAGTGAGGCCAAGAAGCTGAAAGTTTGGGTAGATGCTTGCAAATATGAAATCTTTTCTATGGAAAAGAATAACACATGGGATCTCGTTGAACTACCATCTGGTATAAAGCCTATTGGTCTTAAATGGGTGTTTAAAATAAAACGCAATGCCGATGGAAGTATCAGCAAGTTTAAAGCACGGTTAGTAGCAAAGGGATACGTCCAAAGGCAAGAGATTGATTATGATGAAGTCTTTGCACCGGTGGCTCGAGTTGAAATGATTCGTTTGATTATTGCACTAGCTGCTTCTAATGGGTGGGAGATCCACCATCTTGATGTTAAAACAGCATTCCTCCATGGAGAGCTGAAAGAAGAAGTTTATATAGTGCAGCCAGATGGTTTTGTAGTTAAAGGTCAAGAGGATAAAGTTTATAAACTCAAGAAGGCTCTTTACGATTTGCGCCAAGCTCCGAGGGCGTGGAACTTGAAGCTGAACCAAATCCTGCGTGGTTTAAACTTCCATCGATGCTCAAAAGAACCCTCATTGTACCACAAGAAGGAACATGACAAGCTTCTCATCATAGCTGTGTATGTTGATGACCTACTTGTTACTGGTTCATCGCTTCAATTAATACAAGAGTTCAAGAAGGAGATGGCAAACAAGTTTGCGATGAGTGATCTTGGCAAGTTAACTTACTACTTGGGAATAGAAGTTCATCAAAGAGATGATGGCATTGTTCTGAAACAGGATAGGTATGCACACAAGATCCTTGAGGAAACCGAAATGGGATCGTGCAATGCAACACATGTTCCAATGGAGATGAATGCTAAATTCTCTAAGTCACTAGATGAGAGGAGTGTCGATCCAAGAGTGTACCGGCAAAGCATTGGTTGCCTTAGATATCTACTTCATACACGCCCTGACTTTCATTCAGTGTCGGGGTGCTAAGTAGATATATGCAAGATCTGAAGGAGTCTCACGGTGCGGCCTTGAAGATGGTACTGCGGTACTTGCGTGGAACATGCTCTCTTGGCTTAAGGTTCTCCCGCGGAAGGAACTTGAAGCATGAAGGCTATAGCGACAGTTCACATAACGTGGACGATGATGATGGTAAGAGTACAACAGGACATGTGTTCTATCTCGGTAATAGTCCTATAACCTGGTGCTCGACAAAACAAGAGATAGTGGCGCAGTCTAGTTGTGAAGCAGAGTTCATGGCTGCTACTGAAGCCGCGAAACAAGCCATTTGGCTTCAGGAATTGTTAAGAGAAGTCATCAATGAAGCTTGTATGCGTGTGACTATCAGGATTGACAACAAATCAGCCATAGCATTGACAAGAAATCCAGTGTTTCACGGTCAAAGTAAACACATACATAGGAGGTTTCATTTATAAGAGAATGTGTTGAAAACGAGCAAGTGGAAGTCGAGCATGTGCCCGGGAGTGAACAGAGAGCCGATATTTTAAGTAAGTCTTGGCAGGATCAAATTCAAAGAGATGAGAAGTCTGATTGGAGTTGAAGATGTGAGTGAAAGTAACTTCAAGTTTAAGGGGGAGAATGTTAGAGTTAGCTTGAAGGAAACTTAAAATGCAAGTTATTTCCATTCCTAGTTAGATTGTGATCTTATAAAGATAAGGATCATAATATTTATACGTTTTACAAATAGGAATATGATTTGTTTTGTGGTTATAAAAGCAATGTCAAGTGTAGACATATGCTATGAGCTTTTGGAGTGATTTTGATATTGTGATTGAGAACTTGATTGATTGAATAAGAGAAGAACTTCTTATTGATATCGATTGTGTGATTCTATATTTGAAGCTGACTTATTGACGTAGAAGTCGTCACTTTAATTGTTTGGAAATAAACCAGATTGAGAAAGATGTCGTCGTTTTGCAGAGTTGACGGAGTGATACCAGTGTGGTGTACGAAAGACAACTTGTATGGATAGTTGGTGGACCTGTACATACCCGAAGCAGCACTGATGGATAATTTTCAATATTCCTCCACGCTTCAAATTCGCCAGCTGCCCAAAGTAAGTCTTTGAACATGAAACATGTATTTTAGTTCCCTTCAAAAAGTTGAGTTTATAGTATATGATAACAGGAAATGAAAGTTAAATGATGCGCATAAGAAGAAAACTTACATATGCATCAGATAATATGAGTTCGAGAGTTTCAATACAATATACTTTAAGAAAAAATCTCTAAACAATAAACTAAATATATAGCTACTATAAATAATCTAAACAAAAATTATAAAGTTTATCATTTATTAAGTATATAGCTAGTATAAATAAACTGCATGAAAATTATAAATTTTTATGATCATGTTTTCTCACTATTATAATAAGTTCATCTATTTGTTTATTTCAAATTAATAAGTTATGTACAAAATGTTGCAATATTTAATTATAATTTAATTAAATATAGGGGAAATTTTACTTATACACTTTCATGAGATACCACTTTTCACTTATACCACCACTCAAAGGATATTTTCATAAATAGCATATTCATTAATTGGTAAAAGACTAAACTAACCTTATCTTTACTTCAATCTATCGTCTCCTTCTTCTCCACCGTCGTGATCCTTCTTCTCTCTCCTTTCGGATCCACCGTCTCTCTCTCTCTGTCGGATCCACCGTCTCTCTCTCCGTCAGATCCGCTGTCTCTCTTTCCGAGATCCATCGTCTCTCTCCCTGTGGAGATCGTTCTTCTCTCTCCGTTGAGATCTGTCGTCATCTCCGACGAGATCCATCGCCGTCTCCGTTGAGTTCCATCGTCACTCTCTCACACGCATCTAGCGATAAGCAATTACGAGAATCACGATTCAAAACCTCAAAGATGTTGGCTCCTCTCCACGATTCACACTGGTATGTTTCTAATTTGTGTATTTTTTTGTTCGATTCAAGTAATATTTTGGATTTGTTCTTTCTGTTATAAAAAAAAATCAACGAAGGTTGGTTTACAACAGGTCGATCTAAGAGAAAGAGTTTCAATAGTGAACATTGAGTTTAAAAAAATTATAAACCTTTATAAATCTGGGTTCAAGTAATTTTAGGATTTTCGTTCCTCTGTTATTCAAAAACAAATAAGGTTGATTTAGACTTGTCATTTGAATAGTTCTGGTTAGGAGAAATATTTTCGGATAGTGAACATTGTATTTAAAAAAATTATAACCTCTTATAAATCTGAGTTTAAAGATATTGTTGATAGTACAACTCAATGCTTTACAAGGTTTTATAAAGAAGTTTGTAAACAAGAGTTGATCATATATGTCAATAAAAAACATATAAATGTATGAATTTGAGAAGTCTTGTCTTTTATTATCCTATATTCTTTGTAAGACTGTTACCAAAATACATGAACATTATGCTTATTAAAGGTATATTTAGACTATGATTAAAAGTTAACATCATCTTTTTTTTCGTCTTGCAGGTAGATAGCAATGAATTTTGCACATCTTTGAGATTGCGTCCGAGGATTGATGAAGCTGGAACAGAACCACTAGACAATCTAAAAGTGACTATCCAATCGGTGTCTTGGTCAATAATGTGAAGCATTTTATAAAAGATTATAAATTTAGTTTTATAAGGGTTTATAAATTAGAAGTTTGTAGAGACTTATAAACGTTGTTTATTCTTTATTACTTCTTGTGGTTAATACAATGTTTGGATTTCCTGATGAATACAAACATGTGGTGACCCCCACACATTCTGATCTTGATGATATGGATTTTAACAGTGTTGTACAATTAGTTCAACAAGGACATAAAATGAAGAAAATCTAATGGGAACAAGGATTTGTGGATTTACCTTTTGCAACATATGATATAGGAAAATAACACATGAAAGACGATAAAATGAAGAAAAAAGAAAGCTGAAAAGCAAATAAGAATTCATAAATCATTTATAAAAGTTTATAAAACAGTTTGCAAAGTTTATAAGCTATTTATAAAGGTTTATAAATTATTTGTAAGAGTATCTAAACCATTTATAAAGGGTTATAGAACAATTAATAAAGTCTATAAACCATTTATAAATGTTTATAAAAATATTATGAAATTTTATAAACAATTTATAAGGGATATGTATACAATTTATATGGTTTATAGGTTTAGGAATCAATTAGAAAGTCTCTTAAATAATTTATAAGAGTCTATAATATTTATAAAATTATAAAAATAATTTATAAGAGTTTGTAAAATAATTTATAAGGGTTATAAGGATATTAAAATAATTATAAAGTGTTTTTTTTTTTTTTTTTTTAAATTTTTTTTTTGGGCTGATAAAACAGTTTTAAAAAATATAAAAATTTATTAATTTTTATTATAAGGATATATAAATAATAATAAGTTTTTATATATCATTTATAAAAATTTATTTAAATTTTATAATTTTCTAAACCAATTATAAAGGCTGATAAAACATTTATAAAGTTATAAAACATTTATAAATGTTTATTACAAAAATATAAAGTTTATAATAATTCAAAATGTAATATAATTTATAAGGTTTTATATAGGTATATACATGTTTATAATCAATTGGAAGTCTTTAAATCAATTATAAGAGTCTATAACCATTTAGAAAGGCTTATAAAACAATTATAAAGTATATAAACTATCTATAAATGTTTATTACAAAAATGTAAATGTTTATAATAATTTAAAAGTTTATATATGTATATACATGTTTAGAAATCAATTGGAAGTCTGTAAATCAATTATAAGAGTCTATAACATTTAGAAAGCTTTGTTAAACAATATATAAGAGTTAATAAAATAACTTTTAAGGGTTTATAAATGTATGTAAATTATTTAAATCAGGTTTATATAGGTATAACATGTTAAGAAATCAACCGAGGTCTTTAAATCAATTATAAGAGTCTATACCATTTAGAAAGTCTTATTAAACAATATATAAGAGTTAATAGAATAAATTTTTAAGGTTTATAAATGTATGTAAATAATTTATAAGAGTATAAAACATTTATAAAAGCAATTTATATAGTGAACCAGTTTAAAGATGAACATCTACTGGACATTATTTTTGCTCACCTTGTAGTA